>NC_089820.1:72562182-72727182 GCF_029633855.1 Hoplias malabaricus | reverse complement strand
AAAAAAAAGAACAAGAGCAAACTAAACCAGTCCAGAAAAAAAAAAAAAAAAAAACAGAACAAGACCAAACTAAACCAGTCCAGACTAAAAAAAACAGAACAAGAGCAAACTAAACCAGTCCAGACTCAAAAAAAAAGAAGAACAAGAGCAAACTAAACCAGTCCAGACTCAACAGAACTGAACAAGAGCAAACTAAACCAGTCCAGACTCAACAAAACAGAACAAGAGCAAACTAAACCAGTCCAGACTCAAAAAAACAGAACAAGAGCAAACTAAACCAGTCCAAACTCAGCCGAACAGAACAAGAGCAAACTAAACCAGTCCAGACTCAACAAAACAGAACAAGAGAAAACTAAACCAGTCCAGACTCAAAAAAACAGAACAAGAGCAAACTAAACCAGTCCAGACTCAACCGAACAGAACAAGAGCAAACTAAACCAGTCCAGACTCAACAAAACAGAACAAGAGCAAACTAAACCATTCCAGACCCAACAGAACAGAACAAGACCAAACTAAACCAGTCCAGACTCAAAAAAAAGAACAAGACCAAACTAAACCAGTCCAGACTCAACAAAACAGAACAAGAGAAAACTAAACCAGTCCAGACCCAACAGAACAGAACAAGACCAAACTAAACCAGTCCAGACTAAAAAAAAACAGAACAAGAGCAAACTAAACCAGTCCAGACTCAAAAAAAAACAGAACAAGAGCAAACTAAACCAGTCCAGACTCAAAAAAAAAAAAAAAAACAGAACAAGAGCAAACTAGCCAGTCCAGACTCAAAAAAAAAAAAAACAGAACAAGAGCAAACTAACCAGTCCAGACTCAAAAAAAACAAAAACAAAAACAGAACAAGAGCAAGCTAAACTAGTCCAGACTCAAAAAAACAGAACAAGACCAAACTAAACCAGTCCAGACCCAACAGAACAGAACAAGACCAAACTAAACCAGTCCAGACTCAACAAAACAGAACAAGACCAAACTAAACCAGTCCAGACTCAACAGAACTGAACAAGAGCAAACTAAACCAGTCCAGACTCAACAAAGCAGAACAAGAGCAAACTAAACCAGTCCAGACCCAACAGAACAGAACAGAACAAGACCAAACTAAACCAGTCCAGACTAAAAAAAAAGAATAAGACCAAACTAAACCAGTCCAGACTCAACAAAACAGAACAAGAGAAAACTAAACCAGTCCAGACTCAAAAAAACAGTACAAGAGCAAACTAAACCAGTCCAGACTCAACCGAACAGAACAAGAGCAAACTAAACCAGTCCAGACTCAACAAAACAGAACAAGAGCAAACTAAACCATTCCAGACCCAACAGAACAGAACAAGACCAAACTAAACCAGTCCAGACTCAAAAAAAAAGAACAAGACCAAACTAAACCAGTCCAGACTCAACAAAACAGAACAAGAGAAAACTAAACCAGTCCAGACCCAACTGAACAGAACAAGACCAAACTAAACCAGTCCAGACTAAAAAAAAAAACAGAACAAGAGCAAACTAAACCAGTCAAGACTAAAAAAAAAACAGAACAAGAGCAAACTAAACCAGTCCAGACTCAAAAAACAAAACAGAACAAGAGCAAACTAACCAGTCCAGACTCAAAAAAAAAAAAAAAAAAAAAAAAAAAAAAACAAACTCCAAAAAAAAAAACAGAACAAGTCCAAACTAAACCAGTCCAGACTCAAAAAAAACAGAACAAGAGCAAACTACACCAGTCCAGACTCAACAAAACAGAACCAAACTAGAGACCAAACCTAAGACCGAAAATAACAATGACAGAAAATTATCAGCTCAGATCGAATCAGACCAAGATGTGAGTGACGTCAGGCCGAAAACACGCTGCTGAATAAGACGGGAACCTGCAAGATAGTAAAAATTTAAAAACAAAGGAGAAAATATCAGTAAAAAGGGCAGCAAAATTCACAGATTTGAAATAAAATCTGGCATTTAAAATAAATCAAAATTAAGCGGTTAAACCAGCCTTCAGAATAAAACAGAAAAATTTGAAGAATTACATCTGTACCAGCACCTGAAGCAGCCAATCAGAGCATGAAGATTAGAGTGATTCTACATCCTATAAAGCCCTCGCAACTATTCTTCTCTCTCTCTCTCTCTCTCTCTCTCTCTCTCTCTCTCTCTCACACACACACACACACACACACACACACAAACACACACACACACACACAATCTCTCTCTCTCTCTCTCTCTCACACACACACACAAACTCTCTCTCTCTCTCTCTCTCTCTCACACACACACACACACACACACACACACACTTTCTCTGATTCTCTCTTCTGTCTTTACCTAATCTCGTTTTCCCTCTTTCTCTCTTGATAACTCACCCCCTTCTGTCTCTCTCTCTCTTTTTCTCTTTCTCCCCTCCCCCCCTTTTCCTCACCTCCCTTTACCTCACCTCCTTTTTTCTTTTTTCCCACTCCCCCATCTTTACCCCCTCTCGCAATTTTCTCTGTTTCTTTCTCTCTCCCCCTCCCTTTCTGTCTCCCATCCTCCACTACTCCCGTATCTAGGATACGCTTCACAGCCCTGCGATCTCATTGGCTGAAAGAGATAAGGAGAAAAAAGAAAAAAATAGAGAGCGAGAGAAGAGCGAGTGAAGGAGATGGATAGATGATTCTATCACAAACAGAAGCTTCAATTTTTAGGCCTCTCTCCATCTTTCTGTCTGAGCAAGAGCGTGAACGTGGGATTTACAGAGAGGAGAAAAACAAGTGTGAACGGATTTGTGGCGACGGCGTGAGAGAGGGAGAGACAGAGGGTGAATGAGGGAGAGAGAAAGAGGGAGAGAAGGAGAGAGAGGGTTGATGGAGACGCTGAGGTGCAACCACTCCTGCTTCTGACATCATCAGGAAAAGAGGAAGAGAAAAAGGAGGAAAAGGAAAAACGAAAGAGGAAGTGGACGGAGGAGTGTGGACGTGGAAGCGTGCTCGTTTTCGTCTCCCTTCTCTCTCTCTCTCTCTCTCTCTCTCTCTCTCTCTCTCTCCTCCCTCCCCCTCTGTCTGACACCGTTTTCTTTCTGCTTTACATTTTTGTCTCAGCTCACATTTTTTCCTCTTTTTGTTCTTCTCCATCTTTATCCCTTCACATTTGTCTTTCATTATCTCTTTTCTCCTCTTCTGTCTCCATTTCTCACAGTCATTTTTTCTAATACCCACTCTGCACATATTCCCTGTTCTCGCTTTCTTTCAGTTTATTCCTCCTACTTCCCCCTCACTAACTCATTTTCTCACTCCTTTCTTCTTCATAATTTCTAATTATCATCATACTGTGCTTTTATCTACTTTATTTTTCTGTCTCCTTCCTGATCTGTTCATCCTCTGTTTTGTTTCTGTGTTTGTGTTTGTGAGTAAGTGAGAAAGAGAGAGAGAGAGAGAGAGAGAGAAAGAGAGAGAGAGAGAGAGATATGATGGCTCGGCGCTCCACTGTGAGTGATTTCCTTCTCCGATGTAACCTCAGCCCTGAGGCTCAGAAAGTCGTGGTGTTTTTCATCATGATGGTCCTCATCATCATCAACGTAGTGCTTATGTTCCTCCTTGCCTTTCAGTAAAGAGAGAGAGAGAGAGAGAGAGAAAAGGTGTGAGAGAGGTGAAGAGAGGGAGAGCAAGGGAGATAAATTATGCTGTAAATGTTTGTATTATTCTGAAGCCTACAACGCAACGCTGCATTGCATCGAATTTGTGAGGCAGGGAGGGAGAGACATAGAAGGAGGGAGGGGTACAAAAGAGAGAGGGAGAGGGATAGATAGAGAGAGAGAGAGGGAAACTTGTTCCCTCGTTCACTCTGCGTGAATGGGTCTGAAGAATGCAGCTGGAGAACTGCAGGTAATGGGCATGGGTGTGTGTGTGTGTGTGTGTGTGTGTGTGTAATGTTAAATGTACCTAATGTTCTAGTAATTCTGGTGCATTATTTTTGATATATTTTTGATATATTTTACTTTAAAAAAATCCAGCTGCTGTTAGCATTGTTAAAAATGTTTAAAAATAGCAATCATTATCAATAAATAATTAAAATAACTGATAATAATTATTTGTGTACGTATATATATATATATATATATATATATATATATATTATATATATATACATACACACAATTAGTTATTATCAGTTACTTTTATGATGTTACCGCGACCCTGAAATGGAAAAGTGGAAAAGATGATGATGATAATGAATTTTATGATGTGTGTGTGTGTGTGTGTACCCACATTAATGCATTTGTTAGTCTTCAGCCCAGATGTTCCCGGAGTCCTCAGGATGATAGAAATACATGGTGTATTGTTACAGTGAGGGTATTTTACTGATTCCTTCCAGAAAAAAGCTGCATGTTTTACTTTAAACACACATTTGCTTCTTTGTTTTATTTTGAAAAAAGTCTAAAATTGTCTTAAACTGTGATTAAGATTAGGTTTATGATTAGCTGTTATCGGTAGTGTTTTACTCTGTGTGTGTGTGTTTGTGTGTGTGTCGCTGAAGCAGAACTGTTTATTATTTAAGAAGCTGTAGTGGATGCTGAGGTCAGAAATTCAGACGGCCAGAGGGTTATTAAAGCATCAGTGTTTATTTATATGCTTCATTTTAATAGAAATATTACTTCAGGAATGTAGTTTAACTGGGAGCAACACATTTCTCAGATAAAACAACAAAATATTGATTACGTTATTTTAATACGCATCACTTTTGCTAGTGTGTGTGTGTGTGTGTGTGTGTGTGTGTGTGTGTGTGTGTGTTAGAACATTCATGCTCTCCTTAGGTGAGGGTGATAATAAACCCAATTCTGGACTCCCAGTGTTTATCTACATAAAACTTAAAATAAATACATTTAATTAATTTTTATAATTATAACCTCTCTGGGGCTCTTGACATGTTCCTGGAGGGAAGTTTGGGGGCAGGGTCAAAAGCATATTCTACAGAATTATACCAGGAACTGATGTGCAGTCCTCCCAAAGCGCTGTGTTTTTTGATGACACACACGATTACTACAGACCCACCAACCAATCATCATTCTTCAATAAACTCACTGCCTTCACCTGTTTCTCCAGCAGTGAGAGTGGAACTAAACCATAGAGGGCACTGCTCCACATTCTCAGTATTCCATTAACACAGAAGTGTTTGTATTGTTTATAGTTTACAAACCACTGGACGTTATGTGAGGAGTGAGTGGGCAGTCCCTAAATTGAGAGCTTGTGTCTGATTGGCTTTAGATGACTCTCTTCTGCAGACTCTGTCCTTCCTGTGAGGCTTGTATGTTCTTATATACACAGACCAATGATTGTGGGACTTTACACCCAACTGGTGGACTCTTGGCATTGGACATGGTGAGTTTAGGCTCATGTGTGTTACCCATTTCAGTTCATGTTTGTCTGTAGAAGTGATAAACCCTGTGTCCACACTGTGGCTTAAACAGCTATAATTTTGTCCACAAAGGTTTGGATGTGGTATATTTGGAGTCAGCTCCACTAACAGAGTAAATGAGTGTCATTCCATAGCAAGCAGTGATTGATTGTAGGATGAAGAGAAGGCCCTGAAAAGGGGGATCGTGGGATTGGATGTGGGTGCGCTGCTAGGCAACTGTCACCATAGCAACCTAAAAAAGCTATTGGTTTAGACGGTGGAATTCTATGAAAAGGCCAGCACTGCAAAACCAGAAATCTGTAGGCCAGTTCTGATCCAGATCCCCCCTCATTGTGTTTTCACTGATAAATTAGCCCTACACACACACACACACATACATACACACACAACTACAGAGCTACAGAGTACCCACTTTTTTAAGTACTGAACTGAACCAGAACCTGAACTGAATCAGCTTGCAGATAAATCGCAATTATATACTACAAATGAAATTGGATACAGTTTTGAAAAAAAGAACAGGGGAAAGTTGTGAGACTGTAATGTGCTTAATGTCAGAATTAAATACATATCCCACAAAGCACTGGGGTTAGTCTCAACCAGTCAC
Source organism: Hoplias malabaricus (assembly GCF_029633855.1). Lineage (NCBI taxonomy): Eukaryota > Metazoa > Chordata > Actinopteri > Characiformes > Erythrinidae > Hoplias > Hoplias malabaricus. Next base: position 72,721,190 of record NC_089820.1, on the reverse strand, counting down.
TTTCACCCCATTTCCTAAACAGTTTTCAGACAACTTTTTCAGTCAATTTTATCTCCTGTGTATTTGTGTATTTAGGTGTTTTTTTATTTATGTATATAATTGTATATATGTAGATTTTATGCACATAAAATGTTGCCATTTTATCATTGAGGTTCTGTATCTATGTGACTTTCTGGCACAGCCCTTTCAGGTTAAATCTCCATGGTAACATCACCATCTCTGATTGGTGGAACTTTTTTAAGCACTATGGGTAATGTATTTCTTTTTGAGGAATTAGGGTATAAAATGTGACAAGTATCAAACGGATCCATAGCTTTAACTGGAGCAGCGTCATCTCCTCACTATCTGCTGCTCAAGATGAGTCTACGTCAGTGAGATAAAATATAATAGGTAAAAATAAATGATTATGAATGGGTTTTTTACTTCTAGAATCAGACTCTTCAGCCCTATTCAGGCCTGATATGGGTGGAGTTGGATGTGGTCCGACTCCACCCACTGGAGTTTTTAAGAAATAATTTTAAATTCTTCCAAGATCCCGCTTTAATTTTAATGCAGATTAACTCATTAGTAATTTAATTAATTACACAGTTGAGTATCAAGGTTTTCAGTATTGTTACACAGTCTTTCTTTTTTTGCAGACTCACTTTTTTTTTTTTGAGTCACAGGAGTTGCACTTTCTTCTGTTCATAATTTAAGGGATGCCTGGATGTTCCCTGTCTTTCAGATTTGAGAGTTTTAACTCTCTGGGAGACACCAGGTCTTGTGCCGTAATAGAATTTTAATCTCAAGGAGAATTTCAGTTTGGGAAATTTTTGTGTATTTTTAATTTTATGAAAACAGATTTACTTTGGTGTGTCCTCTGCTTTGTTTGAGAGTGCTTGGATGATGGGGTTTCTTTCTTATAGTTTGTGTATGTGTATGTGTGTGTGTGTGTGTGTGTCTGTGTATTGTAGAAAGCAGAGAAAACGCTGACACTCTGTACATTTCTCTTCATCAGTAAAAAGCTGAGACAGTGGCGCAGTGCACTTTCATTTCCCTCTTTACTCTCCACTTCACAAAGCTCCAAGACACCGCGACAGAGAGAGAGAGAGAGAGAGAGAGAGAGAGAGAGAGAGAGAGAGAGGAGCTCTGGCCTTTAGCTAAGCAGATTTGTTTGCTCTCCTCTTTGGTCTTACGGACCTTTGTGTGTTGTTGTGATATTGTGAGGTCATCCTACAGTGGGCGTCATGTCAGTATAAAGAGCTCCAGGTCTAAGCTGGATTTCTGTGTGATAAAAACAAAGGAGATTTTTTATTGTTTGTAAATGCTGCTGTGATTTAAAATATCATCTTTAAAATGTTTAACCCCAGTCCTCCCTGTTTGTGTGTGTGTGCAGTTGATCAGTGATGGCAGTGTTTGTGCTGAGGCGCTGTGGGACCACGTCACGATGGATGACCAGGAGCTGGGCTTTAAAGCCGGTGATGTCATCGAGGTGGTGGATGCCACCAATAAGGAGTGGTGGTGGGGTCGAGTGATGGAGAGCGAGGGCTGGTTCCCTGCCAGCTTTGTAAGGGTGAGGCGACAACTTACCAGACTTACGCAAATCCATTTTTTTTTTTTGGTTTAAGTCCATCATATCCGCAAAAATTGTACAAATAACTTCACTGCAAATTAGTTACACTGCTGTACATCTGTGGTTATCATTTCTGAGTTCATTCCTTCCTTCCACAATCATATAATACTCCACATCTTTACATTCTGCAGCATAGTAGATCTGTCACAATAATTACATTATTGATATATAGAATAAACTTGTCCAGTATTTTAGCTGCTCTCTCTTTTCTGTTCTCTGGTTTTCTCTGCTCTCTCTGTTTTAAAGAAAATCTTGTGGATTTTCTTTAAAACAGTGGTATTTTATTTATGTTTTATTTATTTAGTATATTTAAATATTTTCATATTCCAATACCAAGGTCTGAATATTCTTAATAACTATGTTTTTGCTACAAGTTTCTTTCAAGGGGTGCAATTGCATTATTATGTTATCAATATATCAGCAATAAACATTAATATTGTTTGTTGCAGTTACTTCTGGGGCAATATTGGCCACAATAAATGGCCATTGTGACAGGTCTAGGAAATTGCTGTAATTAAATAATTTATTGTATATGTCATACTCTGTATATACATTATCCTTCACTTACCTGAACCCTAGTATTATTAAAAATATTTTTTTGCACAGATTTAAGCTGCGTTTGGTTGTGCACATGTAGCAAAATGAAAAGCATGAGAGTAAGAGTAGCACATGTGCTGAAAACCTCCACTAATGGGATAAAACCAAGACATTTGGGCTTAAAAGTTATTTATGAGTCCCATGTTTTATTTAATTTCTAAACAGATATGAATACAGTTTGAAATTTTATTCCTTGCTTTTGGATAATCATGTGTATTAAAAACTGTAAAGATCTGATAACAATCATGTATCAAATTCAGTGTGAACACCTCAACAATACAAATTGGTTTTGGGCGTTAAATCACAGTCAGGTCACTAATTACATGCGCTTACATATCGTCAGTGTCCTAAGAAAAACAAACCTCTAAAACAGCAACTTTACAGGAGAAGGAAAACCCCTTCTTAATTTTCAGTGGAAGTCAATGTAAAAATATTTAATCCAGAGTAATTTTGGAGCATTTCTATTGGTTAATTCATCATGAAACACTGGACAGCTGCGGTGTTCAAATGATATAGTAAACTAAACATCCACAAACATGGAGATGAGGGTTTTTTTTCTTGGAAGAACGATGATATTTATGACCACCTTCCTAATGCAATGATGTCTGTTGTTAGTTGCGTGTGAACCAGGATGAGCCAATGGATGACTACCTCATGCAATTGGAGGGAGCTCCTGAAGGGGGCGCTGGTGTGTGCCACTCTCTGGGACCCGGGCTGCCCTGCAGAGAGCAGATGAGAGCCAACGTCATCAATGAGATCATGAGCACAGAGAGGGACTACATCAAACACCTCAAGGACATCTGTGAGGTCCGTTGTGTCTCATCACCTGTTGACTTGTCAATATCGGCATGTCAATATCGGCCCTTTAATCAGCTTCAGTCTCTGTTTATCTTGTGTTTACTCAGCACTGGGGTTCGCACTCATGTTGAAATGTCAAGAATATGATCAAATAGATCTATCTGTTTCTCACACTAATTTTCTTCGTCCATGTGTTCCAGGGCTACATTAAACAGTGCCGGAAGCGCACAGACATGTTCACAGAGGAGCAGCTTCGTACCATCTTCGGAAACATAGATGAACTCTATCGCTTCCAAAAAAAGTTCCTGAAGAACCTGGAGAAGAAATTCAACAAAGAGCAGCCGCACCTCAGTGAGATCGGGTCCTGCTTCTTAGAGCATGTGAGACATCTATCTGTCTGTCTGTCCCTCTGTTCGTTTCTCTGTCTGTCTGTAATTGCTATTATTATCAAAACATGAGGAGTGTGTTGGGTCTTGCTCTCGTCTGCATACCTCTCATCTTGCAGATCAAAAAGCACAGGTGTGAGTGGTGAGTGATTGGTTTGTGTGAGTTATTGGGTAAGTGTGTGAGTGACTGGATGAGTGTGTGGTGCTCTTTGCAGGGTGTGTTCCTACCTTGCTCTCAGTGATTCCAGTTTGTCTTCTGACTCATTGCGCCCCTGAACTGGACTCACAGAAGATTGAGAAATTAATTAATGTTATTAATATCAAATCAAATCTAAATCAAATTTATTTATATAGCGCTTTTCACACTGATGTTGTCACAAAACAGCTTCACAGAATTCCAGTAAGAAAAAGATTTGACATGAAATGTAAAAACAAATGTAAAACCCTCAAGTGAGCAAGCCAGGGGCGACAGTGGCAAGGAAACACTCCCCCAGCTGAGGAAGAAACCTTGGGAGGAACCAAGGCTCACAAGGGGTGACCCATCCTCCTCTGGTCAATCTACTGGTAATAATAGTTAGTAGTCCGTGAGAACTTCAGTGTAGGGACAGCTTCAAGGCACTTGGTGGTTGCTGGAGCGTGGGCACCTGGTCTGAAGCGTGGAGGAGGATCTCGACAGTCATCCATCAGTGTCCAGACAGACAGGTGGGCAGTCGTTTACTCGGAAAGATGTAAAGGGATGGAAATAGTTTTGAACTGTTTTGTGTTTGTAAAGTAGAAAATATGAAAATTTCCAGAGTGTGGCTAATGACTCCAGCAGATCTGACTATGACAGCTTTAACTAAAAGGAGAGAACCAGGAGGACACACAGACACGGGAGCATCCTGAAACACTGGCATCCCTCCGCTCCACCGTCAACAAACCTGAGTGATCGCGAGAAGCGGCGGGACGACAGCACCAGCATCTCAGTTTACTTTAATTCCCTGTGTCCATGGACCCCCCGAATCTGCCGCCTTTATCTATGGGGGAGCATTAGCTACCAAAAGATAAACTAAACAAATGAGTTTTTAGCCTAGATTTGAAGATTGTGACTGTGTCTGAGTCCCGATCATTTTCTGGAAGATCATTCCAGAGTTGGGGGGCTTTATAAGAAAAGGCTCTTCCCCCAGCTAAGGCCTTCTGAATTCTGGGAACAATTAAAAATCCAGCATTCTGTGATCTGAGTGAACGTGGAGGCTCATAATAGGAAAGTGTATCTTGAAGATATTCAGGAGCAAGCCCATGTAGAGCTTTATATGTTAATAACAAAATTTTGTATGTGTGTGTGTCTGTGTTGCCCTGTGAAGGACTGGCGTCCCCTCCAGGGTGTATTCCCGCCCAATGATTCCAGGTAGGCTCTGGACCCCCCGTGACCCTAAATTGGATAAGCGGTTACAGATAATGGATGGATAGATGGATGGATGTAGATATGAACTAAGTTGTTGGGCCACAGCTCTTTCTAAGATCTTGGACAGAAATGGCAAATTAGAAATAGGCCTGTAATTAGACAGTGTACTAGCATCAAGATTTGGTTTCTTGATCATAGGTTTAATAACTGCTAGTTTAAAAGCTTTGGGTACATGGCCCAGCCTAAGGGATGAGTATAGTTAATGGAGGATCAATAATAGCTGGTAGTACTTCTTTGAGCAACTTTGTGGGAATTGCATCAAGTGTGCAAGTTGTACAGTTTGCGGAGGTGATAATCTTCTCTTAATATTAATCTTAATATTATAATTTAAACCCTCTCTTTCTCTGTGTTGTGTCTGTAGCAGACAGATTTCCAGATCTACTCAGAGTACTGTAATAACCACCCAAACGCCTGCATACAGCTCTCGAAGCTGATGAAGATGAAGAAGTATGTGTTCTTTTTCGAGGCGTGTCGTCTGCTGCAGAAGATGATTGACATTTCTTTGGACGGTTTCCTTCTCACTCCAGTTCAGAAGATATGTAAATATCCGCTTCAGCTGGCAGAGCTTCTGAAGTACACCAACCCTCAGCACAGGTAACACACACACACACACACACACACGCACACACACACACACACACACACACACACACACACACACACACACACACACACAGAGGCCAATTAATCACACAATGTGCATTTTATTTGTTTAATTTCAAAGTATCACCTTCCATTTAAACAGTATCAAAATTTCACATAAGTCTGTATTACATATGTCCTATTACAGTTTCTAATAGAGTCTTGAGTGTTTTAAAGACAGTGTGATCAGGCCATGCTAATTTAGTTGATTTCCTATGAATATTTCAGAGATTATAAGGATGTTGAGGCTGCATTAAACGCCATGAAGAACGTAGCAAGGCTGATCAATGAGAGGAAACGTCGCCTGGAGAACGTGGATAAAATCGCCCACTGGCAGAGCTCCATAGAGGACTGGGAGGTATGGGACATCTCAAGAGGCTTTAACCTCAGACGATGCTGTGATACAATGGATTTGTGTGTGTGTGTGTATATATATATATATATATATATATATATATATATATATATATATATATATATATATATATATATATATATAATCTTCACTTCTGCACATTTCAGTCAAATACCGTGGTCAGAAAAATGAAAATATGAGAAAATGAAGATTTATATTTATACACACAAAAATCTATCTATCTATCTATCTATCTATCTATCTATCTATCTATCTATCTATCTATCTATCTATCTATCTATCTATCTATCTATCTATCTATCTCATCTATCGGTCTCAGCTGGGACAATCAATCACCAACACAGGACAGCTGTGTGAGATCTCCATTACAAAAATGAATGATCCCTCTGAAGCGTCAGCGAAGCGTCAGCCTTTCTGGTGTGAAGACATTCTGGGGTAAAGACATAACGTGTCTCCCAATCGTGTCCCCCAAGCGAGGCCACTAAACCTAATTTTCCTCTTTCCTCTTTCCACAATGTGTCCCTACCCCATCTCTCCTCTCTCTGGAACTCGCAGGCGCTTCTACTTCCACAGACGGAAACGAAACCTTGATAACCTTCGCTCTCTATATCACACATCCACACCCATAACCAATTCCTTCTCAATAGGTATATGGAACTGTCAGTCTGCAGTAAACAAAGCAGACTTCATCTCCGCCTATGCAAACCATCTTTCACTAGACATCCTAGCCCTCACTGAGACTTGGATCAAACCGGAAAACAGCGCTACCCCCACTGCTCTCTCCATCAACTACAGATTCTCCCATACACCACGGCCTGGTAAACGAGGTGGTGGTACGGGGCTGTTGATTTCCAACACATGGAAATATACCCAGTTCGAATCATCGGTCTCATACAGCTCCTTCGAATTCCATGCCATCCTGATGACTGCACCAGTAAAAATGTATGTGGTCGTTGTATACCGTCCCCCAGGGCCACTGGGTGATTTCCTAGAAGAACTAGACACCCTGCTTTCATCCATCCCTGAACATGACTGTCCCATGCTCATTCTCGGTGACATGAACATCCACCTTGATACTCCGGCTGCTGCTGACTTCTTCTCTCTGACCCACTCCTTTGAGCTACAGCAGGTATGCACCCCCTCAACTCACAAAGCAGGTAATGCACTTGATCTCATTCTCACCAAACACTGCCTAATTAACTCTGTAAATGTTACTCCTCTACATCTCTCTGACCATTACTTTATTCAGCTCAATGCTTGTCTCCCTCAGCAACCCACTGTGTCCGCTCCCCCTGTCCCCGTCCGGCGCAATCTCCGCAACCTATCTCCCACCCACTTCTCTGCCCTTGTGACTTCTGCTCTCCCACCCCCCAGCACCTTCTCATCTCTTGAGGTCAATGACGCCACAGAGTCACTCTGCACAACACTGAGCTCCTGCTTAGATCGCCTGTGCCCTCTGACTACCAGACCCGCAAGACCCATGCAGCCCCACCCGTGGCTTACTGACTCCCTTCGATCAATGCGCACTAACCTCAGAGCTGCTGAGAGGAGATGGCGAAAAACAAAAGACCCATCACACCTGACACAACTACAATCCCTGCTCTCAGCCTTCTCAACAAATGTCACCATTGCAAAAAAGAAATTCTATCAAGACAAAATCAACAATGCTACTGACACCCGGAAGCTGTTTTCAACCTTCAAGTCTCTGCTGAACCCTCCACCTCCACCCCCTGCAACCAACCTCACCGCTGACGCATTTGCTGACTTCTTCACCAGCAAAGTTGCTGCAATCAGCAGCCGGTTTTCTGACCCCTCTACACAGCCTTCGGCTCCCCCTTTGAATCCTCCTAAACCTACTGCTTCCTTCCCTTCTTTCACTCCTCTCACAGAAGACGAGGTATCAAATCTTCTTAGAGGTGGCCGTCCCACATCCTGTTCACTGGATCCCATTCCTACCACCCTACTGCAAACAATAGCCCCGTCCATTGTGTCCGCAGCCACTCATGTAATCAATTCCTCACTAACCTCTGGAACATTTCCAAACACCTTCAAGCAAGCTCAAGTAAGACCTCTACTCAAAAAACCTGCTCTTGCTCCTTCTATAGTAGAGAACTACCGACCAGTCTCTCTCCTCCCCTTCCTGTCTAAAATCATTGAAAGAGCTGTCTTTAAGCAGGCAACAAAATTCCTCTCCCAACATAACCTTCTTGACTCAAACCAGTCCGGCTTCAAGAGCGGCCACTCGACGGAAACTGCACTTCTGTCAGTAATGGAAGCTCTTAAAGATGCAAAAGCAACAGGTCAATCCTCAGTTCTCATTCTGCTCGACCTATCAGCAGCGTTTGATACGGTCAACCACCACATCTTACTAAACAAACTCACTGACATGGGCTTCAAGAACAATGCACTCTCCTGGTTTGAGTCTTATCTCACTGGACGATCCTTCAGTGTGTCATGGCTTGGACAAACATCAGCGCGACACCACCTCACCACAGGTGTGCCCCAAGGCTCGGTGCTGGGACCCCTCCTCTTTGCCTTGTACACTACCTCTCCAGGCCCAATCATACATTCGCACGGCTTCTCCTATCACTGCTATGCAGATGACACACAGCTCTATTTATCCTTTCCTCCAGGAGACACTTCAGTGGCAACTCAAATCTCTGACTGTCTCTCTGACATATCTACATGGATGAAGGAACATCACCTCCAATTGAATTTATCCAAAACTGAACTACTGGTCCTCCCAGCCAAGCAAGCTATTCTCCACAACATCAGCATCAAGCTAGGGTCCCTATCAGTGGCTCCCACCAAGGTTGTAAGAAACCTAGGTGTCATGGTTGACGACCAGCTGACCTTCGCAGATCATGTTACCGCTGTAGCTCGATCGTGCCGCTTCTCCCTATTCAACATAAGGAAGATTAGGCCATACCTAACTCAACATACAACACAGCTCCTCGTTCAGACGTTAGTAATCTCCCGTCTAGACTATTGCAACGCCCTCCTGACAGGTCTTCCGACCTGTGCTGTGAGACTGCTACAGATGATCCAGAATGCGGCAGCACGTCTGGTCTTCAACCAACCAAAAAGAGCACATGTCACGCCCCTATTAGTTGAGCTGCATTGGCTACCCTTAGCTGCTCGCATCAAATTCAAATCACTAATGATGGCCTTCAGAGTATTCACTGGTTCTGCTCCCATCTACCTCAATAGACTCTTAAAACCATACGTTAGCGCCCGCCCTCTCCGTTCCTCAAAGGAGCGCCTACTAACACGACCAACCCTCCGTACAGGTCAGTTGAGGCTATTCTCATCTCTGGTACCACGCTGGTGGAACGAGCTTCCAAGCACTATCAGAGCAACAGAAACCCTCTCTGCATTCAAGAAATCATTGAAAACCCAGCTCTTCCGAGAGTATCTTTTGCACTGAATGTCTTTCTTAATAATGCACTTATTACTTCCTGGCATACTGCACTTAATGTAAGGTATTTTGCATAATTTGTGCTGTAGTTCGAATGTTAGCTCCTCTTTTGTAAGTCGCTTTGGATAAAAGCGTCTGCCAAATGCATAAATGTAAATGTAAATGTAAATCTATCTATCTATCTATCTATCTATCTATCTATCTATCTATCTATCTATCTATCTATCTATCTATCAGTGTTTGTCCAAAGTAAGGAAACACCCAATGTAAATGATGATGAACCAGTTATAGACACAAGCTCTGTGTGTGTGTGTGTGTGTGTGTGTGTGTGTTTCTCTGTAGGGTGAAGACATACTGAGTCGGAGCTCTGACCTGATTTTTTCAGGTGACCTCACTAAGACCTCCCAGCCCCAGGCTAAAGGCCAGCAGCGCATGTTCTTCCTCTTCGATCATCAGCTGGTTTTCTGTAAGAAGGTCAGAATCAACTCAACAAAGTCTCCGTACACTGGTCAGTTTCTTGACCCGAAACTTTCAGGCTTTCACTTCAAGTCATTTCCACATTGTTTTTTACAAAGTGCAGCTCACAGAAGAAGACGAGTGCTGCTTTATCGCTGAATAATTCACTTATGCTCCATACAGTGGGTTCCTCCACATTAGGGCAAAAATCATTTAGTACAGAATCTCTGACACCTCTGGGCCAATAGGTGTCAGTATAAAAGCTGATTTATAACTCGCTAATATATTACAGAATAAGGAAATAATAGTATAGTGATAATCAAAAGAACTCCATATTTCCGTGTTTTATGAATATTTTTGTAGTTTTATGCAGGTTATTGTAAATTTATATAAATATATTTATGAAAATTATCAGCCTTGGTTCCAGTATTAATGCGTCTATAAAAAAGATGAAGGTAAATATTTCTGTGAGATTTAGACACATGCTGAAAGTGTTTCTACTCCATTAAACCTGACAATCTTCTGTTATGTGATGTCCAGGACCTGTTGCGGAGGGATATTTTGTACTACAAGGGTCGTTTGGACATGGACGAGATGGAGGTGGTCGACGTGGAGGATGGTAAAGACAAAGAGCTGAACGTCAGTGTGAAGAATGCAGTGAAGCTGGTGTCTCCGAACCGAGATGAGGTTCATCTGCTTTGTGCCAAAAAGCCAGAGCTAAAGCAGAGGTGGCTACGAGCTTTCAGAGATGAAAGAGAGCAGGTCCAGCATGACCTCGACACGGGTCAGTTCATAGAACATCAATCAAACTGTCCATTAATTAATTCATTTATTAATTATCTGTAACTGCTTATCCAGTTCAGGGTCACGGTGGGTACGGAGCCTACCTGGAATCATTGGGCGCAAGGCAGGAATACACCCTGGATGGGGCGCCAGTCCTTCACATGGCAACACACACACACACACACAGACACATTCACTTGCACCTATGGACACTTTTCAGTAGCCAATCCACATTCCAACGCATGTTTTTGGACTGTGGGAGGACACCGAAGCACCCGGAGGAAACCCATGCAGACACAGCTGAACACACCATACTCCTCACAGTCAGTCACCTGAAGCGGGACTTAAACCCACAACCTCCAGGTCCCTGGAGCCGTGTGACTGCAACACTAACCTGCTGTGCCACCGTGCCACACACTGTCCATTAATGCTCAGTTCATTTAAATATAATAATATCCTTTATTCTCATAACTACTGAAGATTATAGAGCATTACAGAGGGCTATAAATGACACAACATAAGCCATAACACCTTTTACAAACAACAGGAGTATTGTATTACAGTTAGTCAGAATCACTGTGGATCATTATACAGACTGAAATAAACAGCAAGACAGAGGTAGAATGGCATGGAACTGCACTGTAATTCACACAAATCCATTTTAAATTGTTCAAATTTATGATAAAATATATTATTAAAAATAAATAATTGTCCTGCTCTACTCAAAACCAGCAGATTATATATTAAAGCTGGAGAAACAAATGCTGCACTCCTCTAGTCAAAACTCTCTCTCTCTCTCTCTTTCTCTCTGAGTTTCCTCCAGCTGTAGTCTGGCAGTGTGCGGTCATGTGGCTTTAGAAAGAGGACTAAAGGGAGGGTGTAAGATTGTTCACAATCACTGCCTCTACAAACTGACCCACTCCAGCTTGAAGTCAAAAATACTTAGTGTCTTCTGTCTTCTCTCTCTTTCTCTCTCTCTCTCTCTCTCTCTAGGGTTCTCCATCACCGAGGTCCAGAAAAAGCAGGCCATGCAGAACGCCTGTAAAAATCATCCTGCAGGAAAACCAAAAGGTGATCATTACCTTTATGATTAGCACAGACAACATATCACACTGATGAAGGAGACACAACTGAGATTTAAAGGGGAACTACAGAGATATTAAGGAGAACTAACCTTTTTTTTTTTTTTGTAAACATGGGTCAGTGTTTCAGCACTTCTTGGCCGTCAGTGCTCCTCCTCTTCTCCGTTCTAAGAGCTCTAAGTGCCTCCATTACCCAGAACCCCCTGCACAGGCCCGACTGGCCTCCCCACTGGTGCCAGACTCCACTCCGTTCAGGCTTCGCTGGAATGTTATAGCGCCTCCTAGAGTCCTGCACAGGGCACTTTCCTGGGTCTCAGCTCAGAGCAGAGAGCTGCAGTAAAACTGCAAAAGAGGGTAACAGAGTTCATACACACTGGCTGTCAAAAGTATTGGGACACTAAATGTATGTCTGAATAATGACTGGACAATCAGTGACATCACAGCAGTTAAAGAAAATGGGTGTGGCCTTTTGCTTTAGTCCAAAATCAATCTCAGGTATTTTCTTATAAATTAACCTGATCAAGTGTTAATATCGCCAGCTAGTCCCCAAACTTTTGACAGAGAGTCTGTACACCGGGTTTAATTTTAACCAAAGCTCATGTCCTGCACTTGTGAGCCTGGATTTATTCACTGACCCTCCCTATGCCCATTACAACCACCACAGCATTAATGGAGTTCTCAGTATTAACCATTAGAGCATTATATGCTCCTGGAAAAAAAAATTAATCATGAATAATAAATAACACTTTTTATAACACTTTTAGAACTGCTGCATTTTTACTCATTTACTGAAGTCGTTCTGTGCTAAACCTGGGGTATACATCTAACTTTAATTGACTGCATTGAAACACTAGTCATGTAGACTTTCTCAACTCTAAATCAAGTAGGGTTTAAATCAAGTTTACACTGTTCTCCTGCCTTCGCTCCTAATTCAACAAATCACCACACACCGAGCCCTGCAAAATTAAGGTTTATGACTTAGTAATGTGTGGACACGACTTAATATATGATTGGAATGAGATAACAAAAAGGCATTAGAATAATTATATGTGGCATATGAATGGGATGTTTTTTTGCAAAATGAATTTAATCACTGCAGCGTTGCATGCCACTCACGCACAGTGGAAAAAAAGCTACATCAATTAATGCACTTTCCCCATCTTGTGTAAATTGGCGTTGAAACACGCTACATTACACAAGTGCATATAGCGCCATCTAGTGCTAAGCTTAAATTTGTAATAATCAGAATTGCGAAACGTCAGTACAGATAGTGAAAACGCTTTGGTGTGTTTCTGCACACGTCTGGACGATTTACCGCTATTTTAAAGTTTGAAGCTCCTCTGAAAGACAGTTCCTCTCTAAACCTCTGCTGTGATGCAAATACACAGCGCAGAATGTGCTTCCGGTTTCTGATGAGGATTGGAATCAGAGGCAGCTGTTTACACGGCTGTTATTCTTCTGCTGAACACATTATTTACAGCCTATTCCATTCGGGCTGACAGAAATGTCACTGGCACTGCCTTGGGAGGTTGCTTCTCTGTCGACTGAACGTTCAGAAAAACCGTGTAAACCATGCCTGAGTTTTGAGACCTAAGCGTATAACTTTAATAGGAGTAAATGGAGGGGAACTGTGTAAATCTGTGTGACTTTTCTAAATTCCCACTTCATGTGACGAGCTCTTAACCTCCTTGTATCCTTTCTCTGTGTTTTACAGCTGTGACGAAGCCGTATTATGATTTACTGTTGCGTCAGAAGCACCCGCAGGTCATCATGCTGTCCGAACCCAAACGGAAAACCTCCAACTTCTGGCACAACATTGGACGCTTGACACCCTTCAAAAAATGAGGAGAGCCTGCCCCCGGCCCCAGAGACTCGAGCTTGTGCCTAAATTTGCATTTTTATTCTGTTTTTCTTGAATACAACATTTCGTTTTTCACTTCTCGTGGCAAAAACATGGCCTTCTTAAATCCGCTCAGACTCTCTTATATTCCATATTCTCCAGCTGCTGTGGGGATATTAATTTATATTAAATTATTCACCTGTTTCTGGCAGAAGTGTTACTTCTTTGGGTGGGCATCAATAATAATGTTGCTTTTCTAAACAGGTTATGTACGATGGATATAGACTAATTTTGAGGAAGAAAAAGAACAGAACCACTTCCACAAACAGACAAAAGAATACACAAAACACAGCAGAAAAGAAAAACAGAACAGAAGTGGAAAATGAACAAGAGCATGCTCAAAAAACAGCGAGAACAGTGATTTTTATTTGGATGGACAGGTAATTCCTGGTTTCTGGGGTAATTTATTTTCATCTTGGGCACAAAAAAACAATTTTAAGGAGTGATGTGGATAAAGAAGCTTTTTTGAAAATATCTAAAAACAGGTGAATAATGTGATAATATTCTCACAGTGATCTCAGAGTGAGGACGAGCTCATTTGGAAGTGTGTTTTTGTTTGTTCAATCGAGAAAAGCACTTTATGGGTAGATAATGGTACAATCACTTCGGTTCCTGGACTCTAAGGAACAAAGGAATAAAGGAGTCTGATCAACACTTGTTTCTCTTCTTCACGAATGGCAGATGTCTCTCGGACAGTGGCTACTCCTGCTTGACTGCTACAGCTAAAATTACTTCTAAAACTGCTGAAACTTAACTGCGACTACTGCTGTAAGTCATTGTGCTTGGGGCCAGATCCTGTTCTTCAAAATACACAAAAAAACTTCTGTACATTGTTTTATTATAATTAATATTATTTATTTTCAGCTGTCCGGCATTCGCCAGGTCTCCACAGTGCCCATAAATATAGTTTTTTTTGTATGTGATTTAAACCGTAATTTGCACTGATGTTTTCCAAAACAAAAACAAAAAAGGGTCAGCAAAAATCTCCAGCCGCTACATTACTGTAATCTTCTCTTTAAGTTCTGGACGGGTCAGCTGGGCGCTGCTGGTTTTTGCTGTTTGTTTTGTGTGTTTGTTCACAACATCACAGAGATATTTCACTGTAATTCCCAGGTCACATTTTAAGCAGCTCTCTTTCCAGCCATCGTGCTTTCTGAGCAGTGTCAGCTCACGCGGACTTCCAAAGCTCCTCCGAAATGAACTTGAATGACCTTCTTATCTGGATGTCATTGAGACTCATGGGATGAGGAGGACAGAGACGCATGATTCGCTGTGAAACTCGAGATTTCTGAACATACTGGACTCGAATGCTCAAAGTTAAAGATTAAACATGAATAAAAGTGTGTTTGACAGCTGTCAGATGCCTTTAGCTCTGTTCAAACCACCAGCAAAACAAGACGAGGTGAACACCTTGACATATATTCAAATCACTCATTTACAAATAAGGGACATATGATTTAGCCATACAAAAAAAAATCCTATATCAGTGAATCATTGGAACATTACATAGCTTTCTATTGATTTTGTGGACACTTATCCCTCACCCCATAAACAAAACCCAACCTTAAAACATATCTCCACTTTAAAATGTAATGATTACACTGCTGGTGGTCCATACTAGGAATATATGACATTCTGGGAACTTTTCTTCCTTGTGGACACACACACACTGGATAATTTCACTGGGAATACATGGCTAAAAGCCTATACACAGAAAGCTGTCTAGTGTAAGATTTAGACTAAGTGGTGCTCTGTGCTTGTGTAATATTGGCTTTGAGGACAGCAGTGTGGTGTATAATTATACCCTTAATTTCTGAAGAAGGGACAAGCAGGTGTCCACATACTTTTTTCCATTCCATTTATTTCCTTAAATTTGTCTCTGAGGAAAATCTCATGTTTCCCTGGAGCAGAGCAATCACTACCAGATCAATAATATCAGTCAATATAACATTTATTAAAGCATTACAGCACATTATGGCAGTCTCAGTTAGTTTAATAGGATTTAGTAATTAAAATCCCTCGTTGGCACATGAGGAAAAAAAAGAAATAAGATTTAACTGTAAATTCACTTACAGTTTCAATGGCTGGAGATGGAGAACTCCAAATATGACCTCTTATTAAAATAAAGTCTTAAATCCTGTCTCTCTCCGAGAGTGCTGTGAGAAAATGATCAAATAAAAGATGAGTTGTTTTTTTTTTTTGTTTTTTTGTTTTTTTTTTACTTTTAAGTGATTATATCTTTAGAGAAAACATTTTTTTGGCAGATAATTTATTTCATTTTATATAATTTACTGAACCAAGACGCAAACTATCTGCCTTTAGAATAAAACACTTTCTCAAAAGATAAAGTCACTTACAACAGGACATCTCAGCCCTGGTCTAAGTGTTGCTCTGATCACCAGGAGAC
This sequence comes from Hoplias malabaricus, assembly GCF_029633855.1. Taxonomy (NCBI): domain Eukaryota; kingdom Metazoa; phylum Chordata; class Actinopteri; order Characiformes; family Erythrinidae; genus Hoplias; species Hoplias malabaricus. Next base: position 72,705,289 of record NC_089820.1, on the reverse strand, counting down.
CACAGGTGTAAAGAGTGAATGAATCCAATCAAATTAAAAATACATAAGGAAACAATTGAGTATTCTAACATCCTCACAGTGCTCTCAGCAGGAGAAATGTTAGACACTGACTGGATTTAAAATAGTTAGATTTATTAAGAGGTCATTTTCACAGTGAGGCACATAGATTTTAATAAGGGCAGTGTGTTTTGGTATTGCTTTATAGTTTGCGGTAGATCAAACACAGATTACAACGTTTCAAAAGGGGATGTTTCAAAAACAAATTCTCAGTAAAACAGTAACTGTGTGGTCACATTTTCTTAGCTGAAGTTTCACTTTCCTAAACAGCAGTTACACTGACACCTAGGGGCCTGTGTGTGTCAGGTATTCTGTACTAAATTATGTTTTAAAAATTGTTGCCATTATGTGAGTGACCCTGTGGAGCTAAATCTAGTTTTGTTTTTCATCTCATGTGAGCTGCACTTTAATAAATAATCCCTGTGATGGTCCTGATCTCTTTGTTAAACTGCAGAGAAATTTCTGAGTTTGAAACATCCCCCAGGACCCATGTTCTCATTAAAGTCACATCTGGAGTGTGTGATATATATGCGTGTGTGTATGCGTGTGTGTGTGTGTGTGTGTGTGTTTGAGAGAGAGATATTCTCAGTTAAGAAGCTCCAGGTATGTAATTGGCACTTTTCCTTTCTGATGGCCTCGCTCGCCCATCAACCAATCAGAATCCATCCCCGGGACACTGCTCACTGTGATTACCTGGAAACAGAAAGACATGTTACACTCAAGCAGCATTTCATTTAAACCAATGACATGAAACTTAGGAACAGCTTACTGAGGTGTATTTATACCTTTCAGCTTTGACTGGATTAAAGTGACCCCTTCTGCAGTTGCTCAATAAGTGCATTAGAGTATGTGTGAGCGCTGCCTTTCTAACTCTGGTGTGTACTAAACAAGTGGAGGGTTCTAAACTAACTTTAATGTGGTTTGTTTCAGGTGTGAACACATTATGAATCAAGGACATCAAAACAAACAGGATGTGAAGATAGAGGCTGTGAGAGTAAATGTATGGCGAGAGAACAGCAGACCTTCTTTGGTCTGCACAGCGGAGACATTTCTGGCGCTGCTTTGTCTCCTTGATACATTATGCATTTTACAATCTCTCGCTGTATTTCTGTTTGTTAAAAATACCATCAGCTATCACACACAATCCTATAGGTGGAGCCCTTTTCTGACAACAGCTTCACTGCAAAATAATTCTCCTTATTTACTTATTCTTAAACTATTCTATTTAGACTATAAATGTGTCAGTGTGAGTGCCAAGGAAACCAAGCCTAAAAAGTAACAACGAATCATATTCTTGTTTGGTCCAGACCAAGGGAACCAAACTATTAAGTATAAACACTCCTTTAAAAGAGTCCATGTTTCCTCAAGTGATTTGTCTTCCTGTGATAAGAGTATAAATGGAGGGATTATAAAGGAAAAGGAAGTGTGCTAAATCACAGGTGGTGCTTTTTCAATGCTTGGTTTCAGATTTTATCCTTTTTACAGGATTTCTTGGAGAAGGTCTTTTTCTTCCTATAATAAAACAGTTACACTAACTGAAGCTGTGATTTGATGGCAGGTGGTAAGCAACACGGTGACAGAGCAAAAAGCCACAAAATAGAACTGAGATTTTCTGTCTGTCTATGATGGTGGGGAAACGCAGTTCTAAGCACTGTGGAATGGTGAGTTTGAGGAGAAAAACGACTGTTTGTGTATGGCTGAACTTTAACATTTTAACTGGTCTGAATTATCACACACTGTTTGAATTATCACAGAAACTCATTTGTAACTCGAGTTGTTTAGTTTTGTAGCACTTTCAGTAATGCAGTTAGCCGTCTCCTGAGTTGAGACATTTCCAACTTAAGGGATTCAAAACAGTAAAAATAAGTCAATATTACGCACATATGGAGCAGGAATAGAGTAACATCCTCAACTTGGTTTGTGCTTTTCAACATTTGGAGTTCTCTCCACCGTCTTAAAACAAAACTTCAGATGCCATGAGAGCGAGAGAAAGCCTAGCATATCGCACCAAGACTCTTTGTTTATTTAATCACAAACACATTAGACCATTTTCCAGTGTAAATCCGATAGGAGAGCAGCAAATGGCGAGGAAACGTCCTTAGGATTACTCCTTTAAGTAGCAAAGATATGAAAAAACGAAATGACCAGTTCTCTTTCAAGCATTCGTTTTGGTATTTCATAATGGGGTATGCCTCTCTGCATAGTCCTCAGAATCTGCTATTATCATTACGCCAGGGCCCCATTGGCTGGCAACCTTGACATGGGTGTTGGGGAGGAGCCTGCTCTCCTCCCTATTTAACAACCCACCACAAACCTCTTCTCACTTCAGAGAGCTCATCTTTAAGGCAGGGATCTGCTGTCGCAAGAAATTTTATGGGGCGTCTGGCTCTTTGGGCTTGGCCTGTGAAAGGTCCAATTTAACAACTACAGGCTTGCCTGATAATACAATAAAAAGCATTCAGAGTGCCAGGGCCTCTTCTACTCTAACCCTCTGTGAGTATAAATGGAGGGATTTTAAGGGATGGTGTGTTAAATCACAGGTGGTACTTTTTCAATGCTTAGTTCCAGATTTTATACTTTTTACAGGATTTCTTGGAGAAGGGAAAAGCCTTCTCCACTCTTAAGGTATATTTGGCCACCATATCATCTGTTCATGTGGTATCTGATGGCACGACAGTGGGTCAGCACCCACTGGTATGTCACTGTATGAGGGGTGCCCGTAGGCTTCGTCCAGTGTCTAAGCCACTTGGCCCGTCATGGGATTTTTCATTAGATTTGGAAATTTATAGAAACTTATATTGGATGTCGCTGCGCCTATTTTGGCTCATACAGTACTCAAGTGTATACAAGTGTAGGCTTGTCTAAGAGGCGGCATCCTCCATTGAGAGAGTAGCCTGCTGAAGGACTAAATACAGAACAGGGTTGGCTTTTGAAATTAGCATGTCTGGCAATTCGGGAGTTGGAATATAACAGTGAGATACCAAAACTTGAGATGCTTGAGAACTTTAGATTACTAATGTAACCCCAGTTCTCAACAGAACACCCTCCTTGCTTGAAGCCAGGAAGAGGTGTGCTCATTTTGAATAACCGAGTGACATGGGGGTGGTTGTTAAATAGGGAGGAGAGGAAAACCCATGTCAAGGCTACCAGCCAAGAGGGGCTGGCGTAGTAATATAGGAGCTTCTGAGGACAACGTAGGGAGGCGTATCCCACAGTGAGATACCTGACTCTTGCTATCAGAGAACAGGGGTTACATTAGTAACCTAAAGGTCTGACTGTTTGTCCTCTGACAGAGATGCTCTGTCCCCCACCTTAAGATTTTAGTTTCTACCTACGTTTCATTAATGTTCTCAGCAGCGTGGCGCACAAATAATGGCTGTGTATCTCACAACTACTGCTTCATCCTCTCCTGTCCTGCAGGAGGCGTCGGTGCACATGTATAGAGGCAGTTAAAAGAGAAATGAAGATTGAAAGCATTAAACTACCCCAAGTGACATTACAGGTGGCTGATCACAATTTGTTGCAGCTGATGTGACAGTAGGTATGTGTTAATTGTGGTCTCTGGCCTTCAGCAGTTCATTGTAATCTATAAACATGGGCTAAACACATGGAAAACTAATAGAGAAACTCATTAAATGTTACTATTATAGAATGTCCCTCACCTCATCTGCGAGCAGAGAGAGTTCTGAGCTGCTGGCTGCATCGTAGTCATACAGAACCCGAGCTCGTCGAGGACCCGTCGACCCGCGGAGCTCATTCAGACTCGGAGACGCCTGCCCCTGAGTCAGTGCAGGGGTCATCGCCGGGGTCAGAGTGGGTGGAGCTATGGAGATACTTGCAGAGGAACTCGCTGCGGGAGCATTATTATTGGAGCAAAATATGGACGGCAAGCTGAAGGACACAAAATGAATCAGTTTTAAATCAGGAGAGCAGACTAGATTCCTAGGGGCCTACATCAGCTCAACACATTTTGAGGAGACCAACAAGTACTAATTTAATTTACTGTCTCTGAAGCATTTCAACTGTTTGGCTGATTTAATGTTTTGCTAAATTTAGATGCTGTTTATAAATGAGAATAGAATAGATGTGGAAATGTGGAAATTCATCTTCAATCACTCATGGCATAAAAACACAAATAACATAACATCCACACCCATATACAAAAAGTAGAAGGGGTGGGGGGCGTTCTCAAGAGAATCTCAACAGCATTTGGTAAAAATGATTTCCTAATTTTTCTACTAGCTCTTGGCATACTATACTGTCTGCCTGATGGCAGCTGTTCAAATTGTGAGTTCATTGGATGTTGTAAATGCATTATGATCTTAAAGGCTTTTGAGTACAATCCCTATATAGATCCTTCATAGATCATAGATGAGAGAGCGAGCGAGAGCGAGAAAACAACTATGCTATCAGTTTCTCTGCAAGATTCTGAGACTCACCTGCCGAGCTGTTTCTGCAGATTGACCATGTACTGATAACACTGAGCATAATATGATGCCTGAGCATCAACAAAGTCATTCAGACAGCGCAGGTGATGAGCCTAAACACAAAAAATACATAATAATTGTTTTTATAAAACAAACTAAAACTTAGTCTCTGGCAGTATCTGAAAATCAGGAAGGTAAACGGTGAACAATTAAGAAGGACAAGCTTTGAAGATACGTGAACTCCTTTAAAAACTTCACATTAACACATTACAAACTTTGAAACCTTACAATAATAAATACTTAAACTTGCATGCCTCTCCTCAGTGTAACATTACACTACCTGTCTCATCTCTTTCATAGGCACTTTTCTGATAAACCATGATAAAGTAAACATATGTCAGAGGAAATATAATGAGGTGTAATTTTTAAGGGATGTGATCCACGACTGAAACCCCTGTTGTAAAGAGAGGGAGTGTATTACGTGAGTGCTGCTGATTCCCTCCAGTAAGAGCCTGGTGATCTCAGCCTGGCGATCAAACTCACTCTGCGCTATCCTCAACTCCATCTCTGCCTGAGAAAAACATACAGCATATGGGACATAATTAATTACACTTGCACAACACCCTTGTGTTACTAATGCTGCTTTATATTTCACTCTCATTTAATTTATGTCACTCATATTCCACTTATGTCGCTCATTCCTGATGGACATAAGACTGGAATAAGAGTAACCAAAGTTCAATCTTTCCCACTCTTAGGACACTCACATTCCACAGGTATGTCAATCTTATGTCACTCTTACCTGGTGAACCTCCTCAGCCCAAATCTGGTCGGCATTTAGAAACAACGACAGATAAATGATCAGATTTTGATTTTAAAAACACAGAAACACAATCTCTTTTATTCTCTCATCAGAAGAGAGTCAATAATCCACGGCTTATCCACAGTAAGAGGAGGAGACAAGCACACACAACAAAACAAACCAAAGTTTGGGGTCACAAATGACCATCTCCTCTGGTCAGTGTGAAGTAAATTCCGTTACTAAAGCCTAATCACATGAATACAAGAGTCGTGGAAATATCAGTGTTTGGGGAAAAAAAGCCCAAGGCCACTACCATTTAACCCTTGGTTGAGATGTCATTTGTGAATGGGGCTATAGGTGTCCCCACACTTATTATTTCTAGATTTGGAAACAAAATGGCATACCTGAACGTTTGCTTAAAAGGGCTCAGACTGTCAGCCAGACACAGCAATATCACAGGGAAACAGAAGACACTCACCGTGTGTCTTCTGCTTTCTCTTTTCTCTCCCTCTGTCTCTCTTCTGCTTTCTCTTTTCTCTCCCTCTGTCTCTCTTCTGCTTTCTGCTTTATCTACCGTCTACAAATTCTGACACTTCTGCCTTCTCTTTGGTCTCACATTTTATCTCTCTGGTATATATTAATTTTTATTTATTATAGAACTTTATATTAAATATGTTTTCATGGGGTATTTCAATTTTTACAAGATGAAGTTATTACATGACAATATCCTTTATAAAATTCTACTAATAAAAACAGATTAATACCGAACATCTACAGATATGTCACGACACAGAAATCTGCGTTCTCTCCAAGCCCTTTAAACACAATCTCCCTTCAGGAAATCACCTTAAACCCAGTCTGTATCTCTAATAAATCATTTTCAGAGCATTGTCTGAGTGTTAGATTAATCGCCTCTACAAGGTTTTAGTTGCATTAAAACTCCCCTTCCAGTGTAACCTAGTGTGCATTCTTGTAAACGTGTGTGTGCTCGTGTTTCATTCGTAGGCTCTCAAACCTGTGTTTGTTTTATAAAAACAGAAAATCCCAGAGGTCTGAATCTGGACGGGACTAAAATGACCCGAGTGCTGAGATTGGTGAAGAACAGCCGGTAATTCAACCTGTGGTTTTCTTGATGAGGGAGGAGGACGGAGGACAAACAGGTCAAATATTAAACTCACTTCAGGAACCCCTGGACATTATACCTCCTCCACACAGTGTCTATGCAACTTTTGAGGCATTAAAGTCTTTCTTTTTAACTGGGAAAAATAAATAATTTCTAATTATGTGACTTTAATTAACAGGTATTAGGTTTTTGGGGTTTAACTGAAGCTGGAGGGGGATTTAAAATTATTTAAACCAGTGAACATGCCTTATTCCACTGCCAGATGATTTTTTTTTTTTTGCTTAAAACTAAGTAAAATTATGTACCAATGAATAAGATCTTTAAGCAAACATTCTTTTGCAGTGAATAAATTACTCAGAATAAAGACAAACTTATATTAGACCAAGAGTTATGCTTTTCATAGTGGTCCTTTTGTTTTTTGGACAGGGAGAGTATTCCTATTCTGAGCAAATAATAATAATAATAATTATAATTATAATAATAATGTGCTCAGGGCGAGAGAAGGCTGGAGTTTTAAACACATTAAAGACAAACCTTCAGCCACTTCACATGCAAGAAGCTGAAAAAGTAAGAAAAGTGAGCCACATACTCCTCTCCCAGCAGAGGACTGGAGTTTAGCTCCTGAAGGACAGAGCGCAGCAACAGGAGAGAAAAGCAGACAATAAGCAGCAAAAAAAAACCAAAAAAACAAACCTATGCTGAACATCACTGTGGGAACAAATCTCCATCTCTGTTAGCCCAATCAGCCTAGAGAACTGTGTGGTGGACTCGCTTTATGGAGCAGGAACTCGATTGATAGACGGAGACCTGGAACACCTTTTATGGGCATCCAGCTCAGACCTGGAACACCTTATGTGGACATGACACCCACTACAGAATTACCACACCTGAATCTTCAGAAGTTAATACTATATTAAATCTAACCATATTCTTCTGCAATGTATTTCGATTAACTTACAGATTTGCAGAGTATGTTTAAGATATTTACTGCTGTGGTGACTGTATCTGAGCTACCTGCTCTGCTTGCTACACAGTCAGATGATACTGGCCTGTGTTTAACTGCTGTGGAAACCAGGTATTTGAAATATCTGAAGTATAAGTACTTACAGCTGATCGAGCATCGGCTACTCTGGCCTTCTTCAGCCTGGTCTTAGCTGCGTCCAGGTCCAGACGCTTAATCTGCAGTAGCTTTCGCTCTTTCTGCAAAATATTTGTATTTTAATGCAACACAAGATATAAATATTATAAATAACTTAATATAATTTAGCATTTTAATAAAAGCACCGGCTTTTTATTGTCTTTTGTGTAACTTCAGAGCTAAAAGCTTCTTCAATAATAAGCTTCTTCATAAATAAATTTAATAACCATACATCCACAGAAAAATAGGAGTACAAATGTTTGTGGGAAAAGCGTATTCTCCCACAAGTGATCAATAACAAATAAAACTTAATCCATACTACTTAACCCTGGATCTAAAGTTTATATTTCAGAACTTCCTCTGAGAGAATGTGCCTTTATCTTCTGCTTTGTTTTCTTTGGCTCAGTGCTTTTTATATCCCTCACTTCTGCAAGTTTATTGTGGGTAATAAAACAGAGCAGCGCTCCAACACTTCCTCCACAGACGTACAGAGATGGTTCTGTAATCTCCTTCAATGAAGTTCCTGAAAGGAGTGAGGAAGTTGATGGCGGAGCTGTGGATGAACTCTTTCTCAGCGCTGCCCAGCTGCTTCTCTGTCTCTCCACATTTAATCAGAGCACTACCTACAAGTCAAAAGAGGGAAGTCGATAAATATTACCAAGGCTAAAAGCTTCTGATTCCGTTTTATTTGTTTAGCTCTGCCCACACAAACATTTCAGCAGCTGGACTGGGAGTGGACTGTGTCAGAACAGAACATAATCATTGTTAGGCACACTAGTGTGCTGCTTTGTGTTTTAGAAAACACCACACATCCAATGATAAACCAATGATAACCTGTTCTACTCTATATCTGGCCTCATAAAACTCCTCAAATTAATCACAAACCTTAGAATTTACCTGCTGTCAGATATAGACATTCATTCATTGTCTGTAGCCACGTATCCAGTACAGGGTTGCGGTGGGTCCGGAGCCTACCCGGAAACACTGGGTAAAAGGTGAGAACACACCCTGGAGGGGGCGCCATTCCTCACATTCGCATACACTCACACATTCACTCACACCTATGGACACTTTTAAGTAGCCAACACCCTCCTCAGATATGTTTTTGGACTGTAGGAGGAAACCTAAGCACCCGAAGAAAACCCACATGGACATGGGGTAACACATCCACCTCCTCACAGACAGTCACCCGGAGTAGGACTTGAACCCACAACTACAGGTTCCTAGAGTTGTGTGACAGCGACAATACCTGCCACCCCAGAAATAGACAGTCAATATTAAATGTAGGAACAAAATATTATAATGTTTATATAATCCACACAATCACTCTGACCGAGTGTAAAAACACAATAGGAGAATTAGGGGGTGACAGAGCATTTTTCAATGTTCAACTGATGCACACGCTTTTTCTGGTAGGCTGTTGATAAACTTAAGCTACAGAAATATACATTATATGTCTATTATTAAGAATAACATTTGTTATCATTCTGTTTCTATTTTTTGTTTGTTTGTTTCAAAGGTTTAATGAATAAGACAATAAATTAATAAAATCAAATAAACAATCAACATTTATTTCATATTGTGGTCTGTTAAACATGGCTGTCCTTGTCTCACCATATGCTGTTCCAGGACCAAACTCGTGTCCGGCATCAATCAGACTCTCCCCCAGCAGCTCGTGATTATTTGCTCGCGTGGGGACTTTTCTGTCAAGCTTTTCATAAAGAAACTCCTCCATCCGGACATCTGCCAAATCACACAAATTCAATTACAGTCACATGAGGCAGCAGGCAGCCTTTTACTCATTAGACACAACAGCTAGAGCACAGCGAGAATGCAGATCAGGAATGATAAACAAGACTTCAACCTCAAGCTTTGATCAGTATCACAGTGTGGAGATAGTACCCTGATCATGTTCAGACAAATTAGAAAGATCTGCATAAAAGAGCTTAGTGTTTTAGCGGAGTAAACACAACCAGAGACACACTGTTAAAACAGAGCAAATCTGTATATGACCTTAAGATGCAATGGTCTTTTTAAATGTGTAGAAACCCATAGATTTTAACAAACATGATTCAGATGTATGAAATTAAGAGTTATTGTACTCTTAATTAACAGCCATAGTAATAACATACAGGTGCATCTAAATAAATTAGAATATCATTAAAAAGTTTTTTTATTTTAGTAATTCAATTCAAAAAGTTAAACTCGTATAGATTCATTGCAAACAAAGTGATCCATTTCAAGTGTTTATTTCTTTTACTGTTAATGATTACAGCCAATGAAAACCCAAAAGTCATTATCTCAGAAAATGTAAAAATTAAAAATACGATTTTTAATACAGGAATGCTGGTCAACTGAAAATATGTACCATATATGCACTCAATACTTGGTCAGGGCTCCTTTTGCATGAATTACTGCATCAATGCGGTGTGGCAGCAATCAGTCTGTGGCACTGCTGAGGTGTTATGAAAGCCAAGGTTGCTTTGATAGAGACCTTCATCTCGTCTGCATTTTTGGGTCTGGTGTCTCTCATCTTCCTCTTGACATTACCCCATAGATTCTTTATAAGGATTAGGTCTATCAAATAGGCGAGTTTGCTGGCCAATCAAGCAGTGATACTGTGGATTTTAAACCAAGTATTGGAACTTCTGGCAGTGTGGACAGGTGCCAAGTCCTGCTGGAAAATCCCCATCTCCATACAGCTTGCAGAGAAAAGCATGAAGTGCTCTAAAATATCCTGGTAGATGGCTGCGCTGACTGTGGACTTGATATAACACAGTTGACCAACACCAGTAGATGACAGATCCCCAAACCATATATCACTGAGTGTAGAAACACACTAGACCTCAAGTACCTTGGATTGTGTGCCTCTCCACTCTTCCTCCAGACTCTGGGACCTTGATTTCCAAATTGAATGCAAAATTTACTTTCATCTGAAAACAAGACTTTGGACACTGAGTAACAGTCCAGTCCTTTTTCTCCTTGGCCCAGGTAAGATGCTTCTGGCACTGTCTCTGCCCATGTCCTGGATACATCTGTGTGCCGTGGCTCTTGAAGCAGAGAGTTCAACAGCAGTCCTTTTTGAATGGCCTTTTCTTGACCATCCTTTCAAGGCTGTCATTATCCCTGTTCCTTAAGCACCTTTTTCTGCCAAACATTTTCCTTCCACTCAACTTTTAATTGAAATGCTTGGATAAAGCATGAGGATGACAATGTCAGAGGTCTTCCCCATGAATGGGTATCCTACTGAACCAGACAAAGGGACCATTTTAAAGGCTTAGGAAACCTTTGCAGGTTTTCTGTGACTTTTGGGTTTTCATTGGCAGTAGCCATAATCATCAACATTAAAATAAATAAACGCTTGAAATTGATCACTCTGTTTGTAAAGTATCTATGTATATATGAGTAATGTATCTATGAGTTTCACTTTTTGAATTAATTAATTTATTTCAATATTAATTAATTAATAATTACTGAAATAAATCAATATTTTGATGATATTCTAATTTATTGAGATGCACCTGTATTAAAACTGTTAAGAAATTAATTTTGGACCAATCAGAGCCAGCCAACAGAGACCTCACTTACAGTTTCTGATTGGGAATATAATCAGATTTAGCTGCTCACACACCTGCTGTAATACTCACCTTCTTCAATAGGACAGAAACATCATCTGAACCAGTCTGTTCAGTCAATTCTACCAAAGCTCTGCTCATCAATATTTACTGCCCTGTTACCCCCATTATTTTTTATTATTAGGCTGCATTATACAGCCACAGCATGTTTAAATCTGATGATGCTCTTACTGGGATTTGGCTGCAGCAACACCTCTGTCTGTCTCATGATTTTCTCTGTCCAGTGTTTAGTGGTGTCGGCTCGGCCGAGCAGGTTCTCCAGGTGAGCATCAAGCTCGGTTCTCTCGGCCTGGCCGAGCTTCTCCTCAGTGAACTGGACAAATAAAAGGACATTCTCAAATAATAAAAAATGATTTTATTTGTTGCCTTTTATCTGTTTGGTTTTTTTTACTATTTGTTAAACTTTTTTATGGCAGACTTATATTTATTATTTTTCAGGATTCATTTCTATGGTAATGTAAATGGGTCTCTCTTTAAATAAATGTGGACTAAAATATACTAACTTACAACATAAATCTGAGACAAAAGATAAATTCTAATTGTCCGTTCCACCTTAAAGTGCGCAGTACTAGCAGATACAGTTTAAGATGGAACGTAGAATTCTAAAAATAAACACTCAAAATAAAACGTGTATCTGACGTCTTCATTATTTAAACATTGCCTGGTGAAGATTAAAAAGATATTGCACGTATTAATATCAATAAGAACCTAAATCTGAGAGCTGTCACTTCTGTCAGTTTTTAAGTGTCTTGTTTGAATTCTCTTTTCCACCTTAAATGTCGTTGCACTTAGGTTAAATCTGCCGTCTGATTTAAGGTGGAACGGAGAATAAGAAACTTGTTTTGCGAGTTAGTCCTCTTATTCATTGACACTTTAACAAATTTTAACAGTAGATGGTCAAAACCAGCTTAAGCCACATCTCGCAAAGTAAATATTTCTGTAAAAGTTGGGTTAAAAATAGCAAGAAATAGGCTGTAAATCTCCTCGAGTTCCTACCTGTACAGCTCGGCTGAATAAAGTCCCAGCGTCCGCCGCCAACCGCCTCACACTGAACTCCATTCACTACAGCAAGGAAACACACTGCGATAAATAAAGGTATTGACTTTAAAATACAATAAGTTATGTATTTATTTGTGTTTATATCGAAGCTTGTGCTGAACCCCGGACTGTTTTTCTTAGAGCACAGCACTGAAGCGCCCTTAAAATCACGTGATCATATGACGTATGAATGTAAGCCCTATAAGGAAATTGATTTGCATATGAGTTTAGCTCGATGGGGGAATGAGATAAGCAATACTAGGGAGTATTTTTACCATAAATTACAGATTCAAAATCATTGTGATGCGCCAACTGTGCTGTACTTGGGAGAAGAGACTGCCGTTGCTAGGGCTAAGAATGTCAGAAACTGCACTATATAACTTTGGAGGAGGAAAGTAAATAACGCACTAATAATTACAAACAGGGCGGCATGGTGGTGCAGCAGGTACTGTCGCTGCAGGGTCCTGGGGATGTTGATTTGAGTCCCGCTCCGGGTGACTGTCTGTGAGCAGTTTGGTGTGTTCTCCCAGTGTCTGCGTAGGTTTCCTCCCACAGTAAAAAATAAATAAATAAAAATAAATAAATAATAATCATAAAAAAACAACAACTATGGAGTCAAAAAAGGGTCAAAAAGATTTTGAGTTTGTAAAACAATACTCACCAATATAACGGACTTTGTAGCAACTACATACACGTAAAACTAAAATCTACAAATGTATTGGAATGCACCAATTTAAAACAATAATAATAATTTAAATTCACAAATGTGAAAAAAAAAAGATTTGCATTTGTAAATCAAATGTCGTGAATGTGTGAATCAGTACCTCTTAAACCGCTTAAAATGTGCAAGAGCAAACGTTTTTAAGGTTCCAAATGTGATAGTGGGAGTTTTTGAATGAGGTGGAAAAAATCCACACATTCGCTTGCTGCATGTGCGAATCTCTTTTTGCAGACGAGGATTTAAGACTCTGTTTTGACGGCCAATTGATAGACCAATAGGAAAGCTTTAGCTGGACCAATCAGATCGCGAGGTTTGTTTAACCAGTCGAAACATTGATTTGTTACTGTCAACCATAGCGCTTTTCAACCAAATGAACTCCGGTTCTAGAACCGGTTCCGTTCCTGATTCTTGGAACTTTGGTTCTTTCCACTGAACCACCGCTTATCTACGAACAGCGGAGAAACGTAACCAAGAGCCGCGGTTCTGACCAACGTGCGTGGCATTGCGCCTAACTGCACCAGAAACACATAAAAACAGGGAGTTTTTACAAATCTTTTTTACACATTTAAAAATTATTTCTATACATTACAAATATTTTTTCACATTTTTAAATTTAAATTATTATTGTTGTATTGGAATGCACAAATTTAAAACATTTGGGGATTTTAATTTTAAGTGTATGTAGTTGCTCAAACGCATTTACAAAATCCGTTACATTTTACAAAATCAAAATCTTTTTGACCCTTTTTTGAAAAAAAAAAACCCACACACATTGGTAGGTGGATTGGCTACTCGAAATGAAGTGAATACTCAAATGTGTATGTGTTAGTATGTGTAAGTATGTGTTGCCTTGCGAGGGACTGGCACCCACCCCCAGGGTGTGTTCCTGCCTTGCACCAAGTGATTCCGGGTAGGTTTCAGACCCACCGCGACAATGAATGAATAAATGATTAAACATTAGCACAGGTAAATAAAAAATACAGTTCATCTACATGTTGATATGCGTTTTCACTAGATGAAAAAAGATCATTGTAGAAATAATGAACAACAAAGTATAGCCACTGCTTGTCGTTTATTTATTACATTATAATTACACCACCCTTAATCAAATGCAAATAACAATAATAATTTCTTGGGTATATCCCCAACACCACAATAATTACATCTTTCAATACCTCACTCACATAATTCCAGCACTACTTATATTAAGATATTAAAGATATGAGTTGCACAAATCAAGCTAATTCATAAATAAATGATAAATTGGGTTTTATTTGCCCACACTGAATATGTTTTAGCAAAGGCTGCTGCGACTGAACACAACCAAAAGAATCCAGTCCAAACTTTACACAGATTTCAGTCTGAACTTTCATTAACGGTCCGTGTTCACCCGAAGAAGACCGGAATGAAGATGTTAACAAAGTAAAATTGATTTATTATTTATTAGCTCCTATAGCTTTAATGGCGAGCTCCAGAAGAACCTCGTATCGTGAAGTTCTTTTCCTCCACGACTCAGGGATTCCCTCGATTCCAACCTGAGCAAAGATATATCACAGTAAAACACAATAATCCCCAGTAAACTGTGAATAAAAGATTCAGAAACTAATTAGCAGCTATAAATCATCTCTCTAAAAAAGGTGCTGAAATTTTAGGACTTAATTCTGGTGCATTCTGGGAAAAAAATATTTGGGTGTGTACTCAGTTTTCATATAGCAGAATCAACAGTTAGTGTTCTCCTCCAAGCATGGTTTACCTGTGCTCCGATGCAGGCTCCAATGAAAGAACTTCTGCTGCAGCTGCATCCTCCAACACTCATTGTTTCTCTCACTGCCTCCTTTAATCCTGTTGCTTTCAGAACGCCATGCAGCGCTGCCTTAAAAGCCCCAGGCAAACCTGCAAACATCAGAACACAAACACAAGTTAGCAAGATAATTTTGTAAGGAATCCTACCAGGTGGAACACTCCCTGAATGAAAATAAGAAACACATTTCTAGAGAACACACACAAATACAAATCACTGTGCATTTATTACATTTAAAAATACAGAAAGTGTCCTGTGAAAAATCTTTGGCAAAAAAGGAGGTGAATGCAGTGTCGGTAGTGGAGAAATAGCATCCCTGAACCTCTACCAAAAAAAAAAATTTAGGTCTGTGTCAGACCTAAATTTAGCCTCGCCCACTAAATATCCATCAGAAGAAAACTCTCAACTCATCTTATCATCTTTTCTATTTAATCCATTTCAGGGTCACGGTGTGAACACTAAACTAAACTTTATTTTTAAAATCTTTTAAAAGAAAAAAAAAAAGTCTGTGCAGTTCTCTCTGAGACATTCAGAGCTCATTCACCACCACACAGAGAGACATTGATCAGGAGGGATGTAGGGATATAAGTGAAAGTGTCTTTAAAAAAATTGCTGCTATTACAATGTGAAATTTACAGTGTGACATAAACGCAATCCTTCAGGCCGTCTTCTAGTGGAAACTATTAACAATGCTTAAAGATATTTTCCATGGGAAGAGTATTTTCTTGTCTGAGATTTATCTGTGTGTGGAGATGTAAACAAACCTCAGGCGTTTGTAAACACAGCAGGAATCAGCTCCTTTTGGGACTTCATTAAATTCTCCTTTACTTCATGAATGTGTCCTAAATACAAAGAAGTTTTTAGATTTAGTCAAATTCATGAGAATGTGAAGATAGTTTGAGTTAAGAGCTGTTCCACAAGGGAGCGCTCATTCGTAATTTGCATCAGTAACACTTTGTGTCCTAGTGAATTATCAATAAATCTTCTGTAACAACTTCAACCTGATGAGGGTCAAGAGGGTCCAGATCAGATCTGTTTTATACCAGAGCTGTTTTTTTATGTTAATTCATGTTGTTGTGGACATTACCTGCCACAGCTCTGTCCAGTTCCTGTGGGTTTTTTCTGTTTGGATCGTTGAGTTGCTTCAGAACAGCGTTCAGGGCGTTTGGATCAGAGCCGTTCAGGATAAAGTTCTCCAGGAACCTTTTGGAACAGAATCAAACTCAAAGTCAGAATCCTACTAAAGTGATGCGAAGAGGATATATACACAGCTGTTTATACACATTGAGGATACAAACAAGCAAGGAATTGCATAAAGCACTGAGGACTAAATACAAAAACATTATGTTTTTTGCAGTAAGGCTATTAATAATATAAGCTTTTTGCTGTTTTAGGTCATTTTAATCATGTGTAATTGTCACTGTTGAGAAAATGAAAGAGAAATATTTAATTGAATAAAAAAAAAAAAAACCCAAAATATCTGATTCCTTGATTTAATATCAATTTATCAATTTATTATAAAGACACCTAGAGGCCTGAAGGTATCAGAGAATCTCTACTAAATCTATTTTAAACATGAAGGGACCCCTTGTACAGGTTCATCTCAATAAATCAGAATATCATCAAAAAGTTAATTTATTCAATTGAATTCAAAAAGTGAAACTCATGTAGATGCATTACAGAGTGATCTATTTGAAGCGTTTTTTTATGTTGAATATTTTGGCTTACAACCAGTGAAAACCCAAAAGACATTATCTCAGAAAATTAGAATATGAGACCAATTTAAAAAATGATTTTTTAAAACAGAAATGTTGGCCTACTGAAAAGTATGTACTGTATATGCACTCAATACTTGGTCGGGGCTCCTTTTGCATGAATTGCTTCATCAGTGAGGCATTGGCATGGAGGCGATCAGCCTGTGGCACTTCTGAGGTGTTATTTTCTGAGAAAATGTCTTTGGGTTCTCATTGGCTGTAAAGTATAATCATCAAAACTAAAGACATAAATGCTTAAAATTGTTCACTCTGTTCATAATGCATCTATATAATGTACGAGTTTCACTTTTTGAATCGACTTTTCAAAAAATTAACTTTTTGATGATATTCTAATTTATTGAGATGCACCTGTATGTAGCATAAACTGGTTTATTCATACTTACATCAAACATACATTTCATTTCGCCCTTTAAAAATAATAGCTAATAAAATAATCACTTTTATAAATGTTATTTTCTACTGCTGGGTGCTGCAATTGACTGATGGCCCTTTTAAAGTAAAACTGCTGTTATACCCCTCCATCCCAGCTGTTTGCATTAAACTGGAAATCTTTACCTGGCTGCAGCGAGGGTCACTGCCACACACTGGTCATTATTCTGAGTGACGCGAACAGCGTCCTCAACTTTCTCCAGCATCTCCGGCTTTCCAGCGTAAAAGGCTACAACTGGAGCAAGTTTGGCCACTCCATCCATCTGGTTATCATTCTCACACCCTGCACACACACAAAAATCAGTCAGAAGTTTCTTAAATGCAGAGTATCAATCAGGAGCGTGTTGCTTTTTACAGTACGTAGTAAGAGTCACAACTCTGTAAAGGCTTTATACAAGACATTGTAACATTGCTGTGAGGATTTGAGGCATTCAGCCTCATAATCATCAGTGAGGATCAGGTGCTGGTGAATAGTTCTAGATCACACACACCACTCTAACTCATCCCAAAATGTACTGGATGGTGCTCCATCTCTCCAGAGAACACAGTTCCATTCTTAGGGGTCGGGGTGGGGTTATACACCTCTCTGGCTGACACTTGGCAGGTGACTTTAGTTTCAGCTGCTTCTTATTCTTTGTCCTCAAAACTATATTATAAAGGATGTGAGTTTGACTGCAGTGTTAATTACGTACCGATGGTCTCCCACTCCTTTACGAAATATACAGCCCAGTGCTGGGGGGATTTAAACCCCTCTGGTATACTCTTGGCGTTGAGCATGGTGATATTAAAAGTCCGTACCTGTTTCTGTTTTGCCCGAATCCATGTTTTTGATGAAGCTCTTTAAGCTGGACTGTCTCCAGGGGCCGTCGATAGGAAGCTGAGGCCTTGGAGCTTTGAAAAGGACTTTAAAAGTTAAAATCAGATCATTTTGAACTCAAAATAAAGTAGGTTTTAAATTAGAGGACATTGTTTAATGTCTGTGTGTATTATAATCTTATGCACATTAACAATTAGAAAAAATGTCATTATCAGTGTCATTTTGGAGATACTAACATTATCCCAACTCCACATTTCTCTGGATTGCTTTGATTGCGAGATGTGAGTTTGTGTCTAGATTTTTGATTTACCTGTTTTATCTCTGTATGGGTCATTCAGAGATGAGTCATACTCTGATCCAGGGCCAAAAAACTCATATGTTCTCTTCTTTAAATCCTCCACATCCAAACCTTCAAGAAGAAAAAAATCAGCATTAAAATCCCACTAAACAAACCTCTGATCAATTTGATCCCAGTGCAGATTGATTAAGTGCTTCTGATAAAGAGATTTTCTAGACTTCACTGTGATAAACATTTGAGGACCTGACCTCCGCACTGAGCCAGAGACTGGAGAAGGACAAAGGCCTGGTCCCCGTAACAGCTCTGCTGACCCGTATTTCTTCTGTAAAATGGGTTCACAGACTCAGGTCTGAACTCTGGATCTGGATTCTCATCCAGATACTGTTCCAATTTCTTTGGATCATAAATCCAGTGCATCGGCTGAGCTGCGGAAAACAGGCAGAATCATACATTTATTCAAATTATTCCTTTTATGGTTTTACATTACACACCATTACAATCCTCCTTTTTTCTACACTCACTGTCCACTCACTCAGCTCCATTGTCCACTCCGGTCACTTTGTAGTTCTATGATTACAAACCGTAGTCCATCATTTGCTCTACATATTTTGTTAGCCCCCTTTCCCCTGGTCAGGAACCCCCCCAGAGATGCAATGATTAGGGTGGTGGATCAGATACAGCAGTCCTGCTGGAGGTTTTAAGCCCCTCAGTGTCACTGCTGGACTGAGAATATTCTACCAACCAAAAATATCTAGCTGACAGTGTTTTGTGTCCACTGATGAAGGACTAGAGGATCATCAACACAAACTGTGCAGCGACAAATGAGCTAGTCTCTGACTTTACATCTACAAGGTGGACCAATGAGGTAGGAGTGTCTAATAGAGTGGACAGTGTTTATAATGACATGTTTATAGAAAAATAACAAAATAAAAAGCGAGTTACAAACCTGCAGCATCTGCCACTGCTGAGCCAACTATAGCTCCTATTGCACGGTCTGAGACAGTTAGAGCCATCTATAAAAACAAACAAAAAAAAGTTATACATTTTATTTTGAATTGTATACTAAATATTCATTAAGGAACGAGATTGGGTCTTACCATGAGCTCTGTGCGGATAGGAGAAACCCAGATTCGTCTTAAATTCAAACTCAAACACACTATATGTCCATAAGTATTTGGACACATTTTTAATATGGGATTATATGATTAAAGTTTCCTGTTTATTAAAATGATTGTTCATTAAAAAAACGTATCTGTAACAATTTAGCGACCTTCAGCTATTGTAAAGATCTCCCACTGCAGAAAGAAACAAAACCTCCGTAGAAGACAACAGACCGCCAGAACGGCACTCTGGAACAGCTACACAAGTCTACAAATTGCCATGCCTAGTGCAGAGTCAGACAGTGAAGTATAAAAATCTAGTAGCTCAGTCCTATAAAATTAGGACGAGTTGAAGTAATAATTTTGATTCCGAACTAATCATTCAACACCAGCACCTGACCTCCTCACAGCATAAGCACAATAAAGACCAAATAAGCCGTACAAACATTAAGTATAGACTTACAAATAATCACAATTAACTTTCAAAATATTTAATGGAATAAAACCTGTAAAAAATTACCTCAGCTCCTGTTTCCACAGCGCGGCGCTCACATTTCACTGATATGAAGAGATAAACTTTGTTATTGAAGGAGAACTGCAGATTTGATTGGACAAAAGGACACTCTGTAAGCAAATGACGTCAACGCGCATGCGTACCTCACACGCTCATCTCCAAATAATAATTACAAACAACCTCTATGTGTTTATGAGCTGTAGATCGGAGAATGAGATTCTGCAACGTGAACGCTACAAACACATGTATTTTACAAAAATTATTGGTAACATCGGAGTAAATACTTACGCGTGTGTGTGTGTGTGTGTACAGTATTGTGTTTCATGTGTTTATATATATATATATATATATATATATATATATATATATATATATTTATATTTTATCCCGTGTATTGAAAATGTATTAACAATAACAACACTAAGAAATATAAACTTATGTAGTCACAATGCAGCTTTACATAAATCAAATTAAAACAATAGATCAATAACATGCAATAAAATTAAAAACAACCCCCCCCCCCCAAAAAAAAATAATAATAAAAAAAAAAAATAAATAAATAAAAAAAAAAAAATACCCCCCAAAATGTTAACAGGGTGACTGAAAACAGGAAAAAAACAACTTTTTTTCTGTTTAAGACAAAAAGGGAATTTTTCTGATTTCTTTCATGTTTTTCTGATTTTTTCTGTTTGTTGTAGAATATTTCAAGTAATAACTAAGAATATACAACTCTAATGATTTCACTTTTCTATGATGAACCATGGAATTTGTCTGTAAATGCTTCAGGCCTGTGAAAGTGTGTTGTAATGTTAAGAGGAACCTGTTTCTGAATCTTTGAAGCATTGAGACACAGTCTGCCCAGACCTTTTTGAGTAATGTGCCCTTAACAGTGTGAATAATTTTGTAACACCACAAGGTCCACAGAATGTTTTAGAAACTGTTTCACCATCTTCAGCCCAACAGAAGTGTGTGTTCTTATAAATACTGATCAGCCACTAAAACGTGAAAATTACTGGCTTATATATAAATAAGAACCTTTCTCCCCGTCTCTCTTCTATCTTTTATTTAACACCCACTTTCAGGCAAAACTACACCCCTCTTTGTATATATAAAAAGAGAAGGTCAGTGGTATCTACATTGCTGGCCAATCGTGGCACAGAGGGTGTGGTTTGCATGAAAGCGGGTGGTAAATAAAAGATACCACAAGCTCTCTCAGCTGAGACAGACGCAGAGAACAGAGAGACGGGGAGAAAGATAAAGAGAGAGAGAGAGGAAGCAGCTCTGAGGATTTATATCTACACTACATTTAATTTACTCTCTTTTATTTCATTTAATTTTAGATTGGCTCTAAACAGAGTTACAAAAAGTGTTTTGTACTCAAAGAGAGAGAGAGAGAGACAGAGACAGAGATGGAGAACTGGAAGCAGTGTACCCTGTGGCTGATTGACTCTAGGGTCCTGCCTTCTTCTCACAGACTAGGGGCTCAACTGTCTCAGGTACCTCAGGTGTCCCAGGTGTTTGAGCTGGCTCAGACACTTAGAGATGGAGTTCTTCTCTGTCAGCTTCTCAACAATCTCAGGGCCAACACTGTCAACCTCAAACACATCAACCTCAGGCCTCAGATGTCACAGGTACGATTAAATACCTTTACCTTTTATTTTATGTGAACTCTATTATATACTGTTATTTTGAGAGAAATACTCCAGATTTCTAACTTATCTCTATGTGCTTTTCTGTAGCAGAAACTCGGTTACCACTGCCAGTTATTTTTGAATACATTTGAATGAGTGTTTTTATAAAATATAGTTTTAAAATAAAGGGGAGTTAGTGAAAATTCATATTTCCAAGAGAAACATGCTTTGAAATGGAGTCATATTGAGAAACAAGACAAAGAAAAAATTGTATAAGTTATATTTTAGATGTTTTTTACATAGAGTGAACTAACACAGTGAAGCAGAAATAACTTGCTGTAGTTTCCTGTCAATTACGGGAATCACAGACACGGCCCAGGACTTCAAATGTTACAGCATTCATATCAAAACTGCAGCCTGTCTTTGTGTCCCTGACAGTTTTATATTAAAACAGAGTGCTAGAGTGTGTTCTCCATCACTGCACACAGCAATGTTCCCACACTTTAAACAGCCACAGAAAATTCACTGAATAAAAGCTCACTCACAACTGAGGCCAGGGACAGACACTGAAGATGTACAACACTTGAGAACACAGCATTGTTTTGTATTAAATTTACACTCCAGAATCTTTCAACCAGTTCATCTGCTGCATCTGGACTGAGTGTCATTTACCACTTAAACTTTTTTTCAGGAAGTTTCCCTCAACTGTATAAACAACCCAAAAAGCTTCAGACCCAAAAGTCACTCATAGTAGAACCCAGTAGAGGCAGAGGCTGACGTGCAATGTCCACATACACTGTAATATTACTCATATTAAAGGGACATTCTGTTGTTTTTAAACCTAATCTAATCTGTTGTGGGGCGGCACGGTGGCCCAGCAGGTAGTGTCGCAGTCACAAAGCTCCACGGACCTGGAGGTTGTGGGTGACTGTCTGTGAGGAGTTTAGTGTGTTCTCGCAGTGTCCACGTGGGTTTCCTCCCACAGTCCACAAACACACGTTGGTAGGTGGATTCACGACTCAGAAGTGTCCATAGGTGTGAGTGAATGAGTGTGTGTTGCCCTGTGAAGGATTGGCGTCCCCTCCAGGGTGTGTTGATTCCGCCCCAATGATTCCGGGTAGGTTCCGGATCCTCCGCGACCCTAAACTGGATAAGCGGTTACAGGCAATGAATCTGTTGTGTTCATAGAACATAGTAAAGGACCACATAGGATACATTTCCAATTTTATAAATGGTACTGAAGCAGCTTCCGATTGGGTTCTACTTACGAGTGAGTTTCAGGTCAGCACTTGGGAAATAACTTTAGAAACAGGTATAGAAAATTATTTAAAGTCATAATTTTCTCTGTTTTCTCTATTATTAATTTTAAAATCATATTTCTCTCAAAAGAACGAATTAACCCCAACTCTCCTTAATTTTAAAGCTGTGTTTTATATAAAAAATTATTCTCTATCCATGAAAATATGATGCATATTGGACTTTAATTAAATTATTGCAGTGTATGTGTCTGGTTTAGTGCTCTCTCTCTCTCTCTCTCTCTCTCTCTCTCTCTCTCTCTCTCTCTCTCTCTCTGTGTGTGTGTGTGTGTGTGGATGTGTGTGTATCTGGTGCTGGGCAGTGCCAGGCTTCAGTGCCAGTAAAGACACTTGGAGCATTAAAGACGACGCTGTGTGTGGATTTTTGCTCCTTCTGAGCCAGAAAGTGTTCAGTTCTGCTCTGAGCTCTAGACACATTCCTGAACAAACTCTGGGTTTATTTATTTACAGCAATCAGCCAAAACATTAAAGCCTCCCCCTTGTTTCTACACTGTCCACTCTATCAGGTCCAGCGTCCACTCCAGTCAGTCTGTAGGTCTGCAGCAGTGCTGCTGGAGTTTTTAAACCTTGAGTCCACTCATTGTCTGCTCTTTATCTACTCTGATTGTCTACCTCATTGTTCCACCTTGTAGATGTAAAGTCAGAGACTGTAGCTCGTCTGTCGCTGCACAGTTTGTGTTGGTTGTCCTCTAGTCAGTCATCAGTTGGAACATAGAATGCTGTCGGCTGGATGTCTTGGGTTGGTGAACTATTTTCAGTTCAGCAGTGACACTGAGGGGTTTATAAACTCCAGCAGCGATGCTGTGTCTGATCCACTCGTACCAGCACAACACACTGCTGCGTCAGTGTCGCTGCAGCTCTGAGAATGACCCCCCGCCCAAATCATACCTGTTCTGTGGAGGTCCTAACCATTAAAAACTGTTAAAGGGGGGCTAACAAAGTATGCATAGCAACAGATGCCAATTCCTTTTTAAACAGAAGCCACTCAGATACCAGTTGTGTGTAATAAAAATCAGTGAGAGTTTGTGGAACTGTCCCTTGAGGAGCTGGGGCCTAGTTCCAAACGAGGCATCCCAGAATCCACAGGGACCTGATAAAATCACAGCTTTGATCCTCCTGCTTGTTAGAGGTTTGTTAGTGTGTCGTTAGTGGAGAGAGAGCGGGGGTCCGCCCTGCTGGACCCTCAGAGCTGAGCTCAATGAGTGATAAGAGGAAATTCCTTAGCATGAACACAAGAAATGCGATGAGACTAGCCCAGAGAACAAGGTCTGAACATTAAAGGTGCAGTCAGTCATTCTGACCGTTACAAGAGAAGTGTAGGAGGTGAAGAATCAGACTGCTCTGTCCTCCCTGAATGAACCAGTTTCTGCTCCACAGAGTGGGTCCCCCAAAATGTGGCAGTCATGTTTAAATTAATTTTAGTACAGAATCTACATTCTGATCAAGAGTTAAATTTTAATCCTGATTTAATCTTTACATTTGACCTTGATATTAATCCATATATTACAGTTAATTTTAAGCCCAAATATAAACATTCTAAGCTTGTTACCTTTTTAACCCTGCATTCACCCCAGCTTTTAAGCTTGATATTAACTCCAAATTGAATCCAAATTTTAACCTTGATTTTAACCTTTTAACTGTGTATTTACCCTTAATTTATCCCTAATTGTAACTCCAAATTTAACTCTGTTTAAACATTTATTATTATGATTTTAGCCTTGGGTTTAACTCAGATTTTAAATTTCAGTTTCAACTGAAAGTTTTATCCCTGATTTTACTCTCAGTTTGCGTTTTCCAACAGTAACCTGATCAGTTACAGTAGCAGAAATTATTTAATTGTGTTTCTGTGGTTGATAAACATGATCAGTGTATTTTATGATGAGACAAAAGTCATCCCCAGACTTTGTTCAGAGAAAACGTTTTGAAGAAGTGGACACAGACCAATTTCACAAGGTTTGAGGCACTTCCCCAAATACAGCAACCAAGTCTTTAAACCACACACACACACACACACACACACACACACACACACACACACACACACACACACACACACACACACACACACACACAAACAGAAAAAATCTCTTTTCTGATAAGTTAAACAGGGAGGGATGTGGTGCAAGGCACAAAGTTAATTTGTTGTAGGCGGTTACCTGTAAATGTATATTGGTTGTGTTCTTTTTAGTGGAGGAATTTTATAATATTATTTAAGATGAAGTTTGTTTACATTTGTGCTGAAATATGTGTAAATAACTGGAGTATACCTGTACAAATCTTCGGTATTTTTAATCATCTGTTCATCATATTTTAGCATCTGTCTTGGACCTAGATTGACCCTCAGTTCAATTCTGTTTAGTTCAGGTCAGGTTAGGTTCATTGCATGAGTTCAGTTCAAATTCAAAATCAGTCCAGTTCAGTTTTGATTCTAGTCCAGTTTGGGAATGTTACAGTCAGTCCCAACTCTATTCATTTTAATTTCAAATCCATTTCTCTTCCTTTGCCTCGAGCTGAGTTCACCCAGAGCTGTGATCAGTCTGTGTATCTTTTCCGTTTGGTGAGTGTTGTGTGTGTGTGTGTGTGTGTGTGTGTGTGTGTGTGAGAGAGAGAGAGATGTGTAATATGTGTGGTTGAGTGTGTGTGTGTCTGGTTCATCTAGTGTGTGTGATCTACATTGATATATATCACACAGCAACTGATTCAATCTACCTTCTGTTTTTTATAGAACGGAAACACACATGCACACACACACCTCACTTTTCAGATAGATCATGTTGTCTATCTAAAAATAATGTCTTTGAAAATCAGAGATGTATAAATATAATTATGAATCTGAGTGAATCACTGATGGAAGACTTGATTCTTTGGGAAATGATTCAGTGCAAAATTAAATCTCATCTTATTATTCAGTTTGATTTGATTCCTTTAGGATGATTCATTGTTTAAAATGACTTTCAGAAACTGGAAATGTGGGGAATCTCTAGCCTGAAAGAACAGGGTGGGGAGCATTTCACGCCCTGCGGGAATCTGAACGCTCAATCCAGGGGGATATGAGTGGAATTTGCTCAGTTTGTAGAGCATCTTTCCCAATGTCCAGAAATTTATGTTAGTATCCAGTTAATGTTGGTCTCTCAGGACTGTGTGTTCAGGGTCCGCAGGGTGTGAGGAGTGTAGATTCTGGGAATGGAGGCAGATAACTGGTCTCAAGGTCTGGTCCCACCAGACAGGAGGGGGTCATTAACTCAAAGGGAGTAGAGAGGTGGCATTAGTTCCATGTGTGTTTATGGATTATAGAGAACATGAACATTGTCAGAGTGTTGCAAGCACCTGTGGCATATCTAACAACAACAGCCAAACTAATAGGACAGAACGAGCGGGTAACACAAACCTGAGGGCCCCCTGGAACACTGGCTTCCCTCCGCTCATCAGCAAACCTGAGTGATGGTGTGTGAATGGTGGTACAGAAGCACCAAGATTGCAGAGGGCAGGGAGGCCAGTTCCTCCAGGCTACACTGTAAAACATTTTCTTATGAATTAACAATAACAAACAACTGTTAGCAGTTTTGCCAGTATTGTGCTGTTTATTAGTCCTTATACTGTAATAACAAATACAGCATATTGCTCATTCATTCATTCATTTTCTATAACTGCTTATTGAGTTCAGGTTCACAGTGGGCCCTACCCGGAATCACTGGGCAGCAGTCCTTCCCAGGGCAAGACTCTCACGCATACACACACTCTCATCTATGGACAATTTGAGTAGACAATCCACCTACCAATGTGCGTTTTTGGACTGTGGGAAGAAACCAACGCGGACACGCGGAGAACACACCAAATTTCTCACAGTTAACAGCATATTGCTCTAATCCAAAAAATATATTACTTGATTTTTTTTATTTTTATTTTTAATTTTTTATTATTATTTTTTTTGGATTGCTAAATAGGAAAATGTGGAAGCCCCTTTATGCCACATAAAATAATAATAATAAAAGGCACCAACATTTTTTTAAATCAATATTTAAATTGCTATCTCATTATTTTGAGATACTAAGTCAATATATTGGGGGTGCAGCAGGTAGTTTCGCTGTCACACAGGGACCTGGAGGTTGGGTGTTCAAGTCTCGCTTCGGGTGACTGTGAGGCTCTGAGGAGTTGTGTTCTCTCCGTGTCTGCGTGAGTTTTCTCCAGGTGCTCAGGTTTCCTCCCACAGTCCAAAAACACACGTGGTAGGTGGATTGTTGACTCAAAAAGTGTCCATAGGTGTGACTGTGAGTGAATGTGGAAGTGTGTGTCACCCTGTGAAGTACTAGTACCGTCTCCGGGGTGTGTTCCTGCCTTGTGCCCAATGATTCTGGGTAGACTCTGGAATCAGTAAGTTACCGGCTTTTACGAGTAAGTTATTGTACTTAGGAAATGCTCACTTGGGGGCAATATAATTACATAAGATATATTACCCATAATGCTTTTCAGTCCACAGCAATGTTCTGTATTTGAATGAAACAGTAGTTCATTTATTGTAAGTGTTTCCTTGTAAAATTACATAAATTTTTTACAGTGTAGAGTCTGGAGGCTGGGACTGTGTTAATGCAAGTTGACTTGTGGTACTTCCCCCAGTGGTAATTTATACGAACATATAGAAATCTAAGATGTTGAATTTGTGATACGTTTTGACTCTGAAAAGTTTTAAATTGGCATCTCTTTTCCTCTGGTTCCAGTTTCTGTGTCTGAAGAACATCCGGACGTTTTTGTCTGCGTGTTGTGAGGTGTTCGGGATGAGGAAGAGTGAACTGTTTGACCCCTTCGATCTCTTTGACGTTCGGGACTTTGGGAAGGTAATCAGGAGGATTACAGTGAGATTATGGGATATTAAGTTCATAAATATTTTCAATACACGTTCAGTTCTCAGTGATGCCACAGCCATCAGTAAACAGGGATCAAACAGAATACAGCAGTCCTCACTCTCTTTCAGGCTTGATGGTGCAAGTGTTTGAGTGACAGGGTGAAAGTGTGAAGCTGTCCACATGTGTGATAGACTGTGTAACTAGGTGAGTGTGAATGACTAGGTGAGTTTGTGAGTGACTGGATGAGTGTGTGGTGCTCTGTCCAGAGTGTGTTCTTACCATGTGTCCAGACCAATCAATATGAAGCAATACTGAAGATTGATGAATGAATGAATGAATGAATGAATGAATTATATAAAAAACGTTCAGGCAAAGAAGATTTATGGTAATTTACTGTTAATGCTCTGTGACTTTAAGAATATTTTACAACTAATGTATTACATTTAATATATTAAAATAGGACACACCAATAATGAAGAAAATAATGTAATTTAATATTTTCTACAGTATTTAAAACAGATTTGTGATACATGACTGCTGAGAGTGTATTGGAAACTAACTGTAACTGTTATTGATGGAGAGTGTGTGGTTAATATACTCCATGCTGAGAATGTGGGTCAGTGGTTCAGCCTCAGGGTGCACTAAAACACTCCTCTTTAATAATAACAATGAAATATACATAAAATGTATTAATAGTTTTGTAACAAATATTTCCAATTCTATATTCTAAAGTGTAGGTTCAGGCTTTGGACACAACTTCCTCCATCACTCAATACTAAGGTATAAAATTGTCTAAAACTGGTGTGTGGAACAGTGGAACTGTGTTCTCTGGAGTAATGGAGTTCCTTTGGGATGAGTTGGAGTGGTGTGTGTGACCCAGAACTAATCACCAACAACTGCCCTGACTAGTTCTAACATCTGGTGTATTACATACCTAGAAGAGTAGAGGGCAAAAACTCACTCCTGATTAGTGTCCCTCTGTTCAGAGGAAAGAAGAATGTAGATGACAAGGTGTCCACAAAAACATTTGGCATTAATATAGATTTATAATATAATTTTGATAAAAATATTAAATGAATAAGCAAACAACAACAACATTAATCATATTTATAAAAATTATTTGCTATTATTATTTAATTTCAACTTGATAAGAGGTTACAGAATGAATAAATTAATGAATTACTTTCATTCATTCATTCATTATCTGTAACCGCTTATCCAGTTCAGGGTCGTGGTGGGTCCAGAGCCTACCTGGAATCATTGGGCGCAAGGCGGGAATACACCCTGGAGGGGGCGCCAGTCCTTCCCAGGGCAACACGCACACACACACACACACACACACACACACACACACACACACATTCTGAATGAATTACTTCTATTCCTTAATTAAAAGAGCTAAAACCAGTCCAGTACCTTCTATTAATTGAAAATGTAGATGGAAATGTGTGTCTGTGTGATGCCCACAGGGAACAGAAAATGGCTTTTGTTCAAATTTTTTCATCTAAAACATCAGCAGTGATGCAGAAACCAGCACAGAAAGCATCTCCTGTACAAACACACCAGACAAAACTGGACACACGCCTCACTGACCTCATTCGACAGCTCGTGTGTTTGTAGGTCAGAGGAATTTCACTCAAAATACTGATATTCTAGTGGAACAATACTAGGTTTCTTATAGATGTAACCTCTGAAGATTCAGGAGTGATTGTTCTGTAGTGGTGTTATGCCCATATAAGGAGTTTTGGGTCAGAAATGAAATAGCCAAAACAAATAAAAAGGTTCTAAACCAGATTGGTGCATATTTTATTCCTCTGAATATGACTGCTCTGAATTAAGTGCATTAGGGAGATGAAATATGAATTTAGCTACATGCTAACAAGCTAACACTGCTGAAGACCTCATCAAACACATCCTCCCCCAACACACACACACATGCAAACACCAGCAAGTTGTCCAGTACCCCCAGGTCATTGTTTAACCACTAAAAATCCTCTCTGTTCTGAGGTACATTTGAGGTACATATTATTTCCAGAATAAAAGTCTCCAAAAGCTGTAAAATGGCTTAGCTGTAACTGCAGCTACATAATCCTTCATTCAGTATGCACATATCCATGAATATGCAATTAATCCCTGCCTCTCCACCTACCCTTCAGACACTTGCTTTTAGCTGAAAAGTCCCGCCTCTGAGTTGACAGGATTGGCTCCTTAGTTGTGTGTGGTATGAAATACTGTTAGTCTGAATCCATGTTCCTGAGAACACTGCAGTTTCAAAGCAGAAATGAGCAAACATGCGGCATCACCACACATTCCAGCACAGACTTGGAGCTCCTTATATGGGTTTGATACCACCTTCAGTGCTCTATGTTCAACCAAAGGTTACCCCCTTGTTTCATAACATCTTTTGCCATTTATTGTCTAAATTTCACACATGAGATCACATGACATCCTGTCGTACATTCTCTAACTTCACCAACCTGTAATAATGATGGATAGAAACACCTCTGTATTCAAGGATGCTTTGGACTCCAGAGATGGTTAGTGTAATATCCGGGTCAGTGTGAATAAAGTGGATGATTCTGTGCTATCTTAAAGACTCTCAGTTTGCAGTTTGTCCCACTTTTACTCCTGGTCCCATTAATCTCACTCAGCTAATCCCACAATGTTAATCTCTGACCTGAGAGTGTAATTCTTAGTGTGTAAATCTGAATATTAACATTCAACTCTGTAAAAAAACACCCTGAAGCAGAAAGAAGAGCATGTCTCACATCTTCAATCTAGACAAATCCCATTGGATCCCTATGGAGGAAAGCGTTTGGACGCTGATTGAAATGGAAGACATCCATCTGAGGAGTGCGAGAAGGAAATAAGAAAAATGTTCTGAGAGATAATCTCCGGATTAATCCTCACATTTCAGAAGAGGACACTCTTGGCCTGGTCACCTCTCTTCACTCACTTCACCACCTGCCATTTCTGAGCTGAGGGAGAGTAGGGGGGTTATAAAACAGGTGTTCTGAGTTCATAACTCTAACCAGGATCACTACACTCAGACACACACACACACACACACACACACACATTTGTTTTCATGGTGGGGCTTTTAAATAAACAAAAGTTTTTGCTGATACATATACTTCCATAACACTCACACAATCAATTGATTGATCCATCAGTCAAATAGTCAGTGAATGAAAATATATTCATATACTGCTTTTTACAGCTGTAAAAACAGTTTTACAGAATTGTATACCCAGGTTCTATGAGCCTAAACCTAAACCTTAACCTTAATCCTAACCATAACCCTAACCCCACACGAGAATTTCCCATATTGTGAGTGTTTAAATAAGTGTAGTCCACACAAAGTGATATATTTCTCTCTCTCTCTCTCTCTCTCTCTCTCTCTCTCTCTCTCACACACACACACACACACACACAGCTTTCTCAGGTTTAAACTTTTTCTCTTATTTTTTATTAAAATTACCTTCCTCTTACCCTTGGTAAGAATAAGTGAGAAAGAAGATAACAAATAAACAAATAAAAATTGGTTCACAGTAAATTCACCAGTGTTAAATTAACACTGTTAAGTTAAGTTAAAAGTTAACACTAATAGTTTTGTGGTGAATTTACTGTGTTTCTTTGAATATTATTAGGGCTGCACCCTGGCACAGCAGGTAGCGTCGCAGTCACACAGCTCTAGGGACCTGGAGGTTGTGGGTTCGAGTCCCGCTCCGAGTAACTGTCTGTGAGGAGTGTGGTGTGTTCTCCCCGTGTCTGCAGGGGTTTCTTCCAAGTGCTCCAGTTTTCTTCCCAGAGTCAAAAACCACACGATAGTAGGTGGATTGGCAACTCAAAATGTGTGTGTGAGTGAGACTGTGTGAAGAAATGGCGCCCCCTCCAGGGTGTATTCCTGCCTTGGACCTACCGCGACCCTGAACTAAGCGGTTGCAGATAATGAATGAATATTATTACATATAAAATAACTACATTATGTAATAAAACAATTATATTTAAATTGTAGAATTTCATGTTGAAGAATGGGCTTTGAATATATGCTTTTGGTTAATTCTGGAATATAAACCTATGGGATTCATTTGAATGAATTTTAGTATTGTGACAAGGTAAACATGTCAGAGGAGCTAATTATTTAGCATGCTAGCATTGCATGCTAATTCATTTAGTATAAATTTAAACAGGACACCAAGTTTCAACAAAATACTGACAACACCGACATTAAAAACAAACCAAACAACAGTGAATAATGAAATTACAGACGAGACATGACTGGATACAGGAGGCATATAAAGACAAGGAATAAAGGACAGCTGTGAACATGATCCCTGAGAACTTCACAGGTGTGGGGAGTGACCAAAGAGCACATGAGTGCACAAACCAAAATAGAAGCACATGGCAAACAAAACACAGTAGGGAACATACAGGGGTTAGACAATGAAACTGAAACACCTGCCATTTTAGTGTGGGAGGTTTCATGGCTAAATTGGAGCAGCCTGGTGGCCAATCTTCATTAATTGCACATTGCACCAGTAAGACCATGTGCATCCAATGGTTCAAACATTGTATCATGAAGGCCGTGTGATGACAATGCACCAATACACACAGCAAGACTGGTGAAAGATTGGTTTGATGAATATGAAAGTGAAGTTGAACATCTCCCATGGTCTGCACAGTCACCAGATCTAAATATTATTGAGCCACTTTGGGGTGTTTTTTCAGTTTCATTGTCCAACCCCTGAATGACCAAATACAAGGCAGATTGTATAATTGTTTTTTGTGTATTTGTTGTAGGTGATCGACACTTTGTCCAAACTCTCTCACACCACTGTCGCTCTTCAGTCCGGAGTCAGGTGAGTTCACAATAATATAATATATCATATAATATTATATGTGTGTTCTCCCCGTGTCCGCGGGGGTTTCCTCCGGGTGCTCCGGTTTCCTCCCACAGTCCAAAAACACACGTTGGTAGGTGGATTGGCGACTCAAAAGTGTCCGTAGGTGTGAGTGTGTGAGTGAATGTGTGTGTGGGTCTGTGTAGTCCTGTGAAGGACTGGCGCCCCCTCCAGGGTGTATTCCCCCCTTGCGCCCAATGATTCCAAGTAGGCTCTGGACCCACCGCGACCCTGAACTGGATAAGCGGTTACAGATAATGAATGAATTAATATAATATTATATATAATATAACTAAACTGGAAGGACTTTATAATAAGTTTAATACTTATATCTAATTTAAGTGGATTACCTGTATTTCTCTGTTGTCTTCAGGCCGTTCCCTACAGAGGAAACCGTGGACAACGAGGATATCTACATCCACCTGGCTGACCTCATAGAGTGAGTGTAAAATATATTTAGTTGGGTGCAAACCTGTAATATAATAACTGTATTATGTCTATTACATTTGAATGAAACCATATAAGCTTGTGTGTGTGTGTGTGTGTGTGTGTGTGTGTGTGTGTGTGTGTTTCAGTGAGCAGGTGCTGGAGGATGTGTATGATCCTGTTTATGGTGATGTTGAAGGCGGAGAGATTTATGAAGATTTGATGAGGACAGATACAGGAGCCCACACGGTATACACACACACACACACACACACACGCTCACAAACTCATATGCACACAAACACATTATTTATTTTATCAAAACATTAAAAATAGTGTGTTCACAGTCACTTCAACCTTAGACACTTAAACTCCCGTTGAAGACCAACTGCAATCATGAGTGAGGATTATTTATTTGTGTGTGTGTGTGTGTGTGTGTGTATGTATCAGCAGAAACAAGCTGAAGTAGACGTTAGGAGCTGCTGTTTGTCTGAGATTACACAAACGGAAGAGAAATACACAGAGACCCTGGACTCAATAGAGAGAGTAAGAAATAAACCTTTTAATTTATTTATGACAAATCACAGATATTTTGTGTGTATTCAGCTTTTTTTATTAGAAAATATCATGTCATTTACATAAATATCACGTTAGAAAATATATTAGAGGAGTTCTAAAGTGACTCAATTCACCTTTAATTTCTAGACAAGTGTGTAGTTTTAATTTAAATAAAGTAGTTTAAATTTAAATAAAGTCTGCAGTCTGTCCTGTTTTATAACCACATAATTTTTTGACAGTGTTTATTTATATTATATTTATATTCATAATATTTTTATATATTTCTGGAGTGTTTGAGTGTCTGGAGTATTTATTATATGTTTACATAGGATTTTCTCCAATGTTTTGTAGTTTTTCCTGATTCCTCTGAAGAAGTTCATGTCTGCAGCCGATGTAGAGAAAGTCTTTATTAACATCCCTGTGAGCGAAAACAAATTATAGTAAAAATAATCCAGAGATTTATTATATTTACATGTTTATGAGTGATTAAAGATTAAATGTCAAACCTCTTTCTACAGGATCTGGTTACAGTTCATAAAAACCTCATGGTGGACATTCAGGACTCGATCAAGTTTAAAAATGCGTTAAATCTCCACCACATCTTCACAGTCTACAAGGACAGGTAAGCTTGCTCTGTCAAAAAAAAAAACACATTTCTTAAAGTATACACAGACCAACCACTAGATTAAAATCATGGACATGTGAAGTAACACTGATGATCTGTTCAGCGCCCCCTGTTGAGGGTGAGCTGTATATCAGCTGAGTGAAAGGTCAGTTCTTGAAGTTGATGTTGAAGGAGAAATAGTCAATGTAAGGATCTGAGGGCCACACTGTTGTGATTATAATGTTATAGTCAGTCTCCAGAACTTTACTGATGCTGTGTAATATGTGTGTGTGCGTGTGTGTGTGTGTGTGTGTGTGTGTGTGTGCACGTGCTGTAGACTTCTGATATATGGAATCTATTGCAGTCGTGTGGAGACTGCCATCGCTTTCCTGGACATACTGTCCAAACAGAAAGAGGACGTCCGGCTGAAATTAGAGGTAGAACCAACAGAACCAAATACACACACCCCAGCAACACCCCCACAAAACCCAGCAGAACCAGAAATACCAAGCAAGCTCAATCAGAAATCTGGCATAACACACAAATAAATCTAACCAAACAATGAGAATCAAAACTCTTCCAAAACCCAACAATACCAGTCTAGATTCTACAGAACCCATGGAAACTCAACAACACAGGAACCAATCCAAATCCTACTTAACCCACGAAAACCCAACAACACAGGAAAACAGTCCAGATTCTACAGAACCCATCAAAGCTCAAATGAATCCAAGAAAAAAAGTCCAAAAAGCTTGCAAAATCAGTCAAATCAAATACCCATCAAAGTCCAGCAGAACACAACCCAGTGTGTGTGTGTGTGTGTGTGTGTTTTAGGAATGCTCCAAAAGAGCCAATAATGGGAAGTTCACTCTGAGAGATCTGCTGGTGGTTCCTATGCAGAGGGTTCTGAAATATCCTCTACTACTGCAGGTATATACACACACACACACACACACACACACACACACACACACACACACATTTGTACGTTTTAGCTGATTGTCATGAATGCTGTAAATAGGCAGTGTCCGTGTTTACTATTGTTGACCACCAGAGGGCGACACAGCCTGTGTTTTCTGTCACAGGAAACAGCTTCTGAGTGAAAATGGGCTCCCTCTGTTGAGATTGATTAGTGTATTTTTGAATCCAGTATATTTATATATTTACAAAGGAAAACACATCTGTATTTTTACACAACACTCTGTGTTGGGTGTTGGTGTCTTTTAATCCAGCTGGTTATTTTACTTCTTTAAATCAGAGATGTTTACTCTTCTCAGAGATGAACATAAACCACATGTTTTTAGAGGCAGAAGAAGTGTTTATCTTTAATTATACAGTTTCTGGTGAGTGCAAACACAGCCCACAAAAAAAAAAAAAAACAGTAAATAATTAAGAGCATGTGTTCAAACGTCCACATAGTAACAGTTAATCAGGTTTTCTTCATCTTAGGCACATTGGGTAAGAGTGATTAATATCAACACACTAACATATTTACAGATGTTTAAATAGGCTGTGATGTGTGTGTGAGTGTATTCCAGATGTGGCATGCAAATGCTCCATAAATGCTCGATACTTGTAAACATATTTAGTCTCCACACAGAGATAAATACACACACACACACACACACACACACACACACACACACACACACACACACACAGCTCCATCACTCTGCTCGTTTAAAATTGTTCGTCTCTGCTGCCAACTTTGTGACAGAGTCATTATCGGCATCTTTATTGTCACTGGCTTTGTCCCTTTCTCAAAGATCTGGCAACCAGTACCACACAGGGATGTATGTGAGCTCAGAAGTGGAATACCAGAATACACTACATTACTTACAAATATATATATATTCTGTAAAATGATTTATTAATGAGTTTATTAGAAAATGATAATAAACTGGCCAATTATTAAACTAGAAAAGAAGTGTTTCTGAAAACATGGCCATACATAGATTGATGGGAAAAAATAGATTCATTTATTAGTCCCATGGCGGGGGGAAATTCACAATTATTAGAAAGCAACAACCAATTTATCTGAAACACCACCCAGTTTATTAGAAATCTGTAAAGCTGGTGTTTCTAATAAAGCGTCTGGGAGATTCTGTGTTGTGATTTATTTGGGAGAACTGGATCTCCAACCTCGGGATTCAGAGCTGCAGCTTCTCTGTGATGTTTATGGTGATGTAGCCGTCAGAAACAGATGAGTGTGTGTGTGTGTATGTGTGTGTGTGTGTGTGTGTGTGTGTATGTAAACAGTGTGTTTGCTGGCACCGTGCCAAGGACACAGCCCTAAATCTCAGCTCTCCTTATGTGGCGTTATTTAGTGACAGGTAATCTCCTTTGGCTCCTGTTTTACATTAGACCAGCAATCCATCACCAGCAAGGACACACAGCCGGCCACACACACACACTGCATATGATATATTCAATTATTCCCCAGTTAGCAATTACTGTATTTATATTATGTTTAATAAACTTTGGCTGTTACAATGAAGATATTTAACCAGGTGTTTCATCAGGAGGAAGGCTATACATAGACTTGGGAACATTGCTGTGAGGATCTGATGGGACATAATCATCTGTGAGGGTGAGGGGCTTGTGTTGGTGATTAGTTCTGGATCACACTCACCACTCCAACTCATCCAAGAAGAACTCCACCGCTCCAGAGAACACAGTTCCAGTGTGAGTCTGGAGTCAACCAGTTTTCTGTGTGCTGCCTATGTCAGAAAATACAGGATAAAACGTGCCGTTCTGATTCTGTTCCACTTCTGACATCAAGTGCAATATTACCCTGCCCCCTCATCTGAGTCTGTCCAGTCAGAGCGCTGGACTTGCGTTTAGGTGAGAGTGCAAAGACGAGGTAAAACGCAACCAAACCCACACAATGAGCGCAGAGAAATTAGAGCACTGTGTAAAAACAGAGAAAACACGATTAGAGAAGTGGAGAACTGAGCGCAAACTACTAAAACCCACAGGTTCTGCCCCTCGCTCCT
The DNA here is from genome assembly GCF_029633855.1 of Hoplias malabaricus. Taxonomy (NCBI): domain Eukaryota; kingdom Metazoa; phylum Chordata; class Actinopteri; order Characiformes; family Erythrinidae; genus Hoplias; species Hoplias malabaricus. Next base: position 72,668,338 of record NC_089820.1, on the reverse strand, counting down.
CTGCAGTGAATGTGGCCATGGAGACAAGGGAGAAACTTGGAAACTTGGCCTGTCTTTCACTCATTCTGTCGTTTCTTTCTCTCTGTTCTGACAGCCTTTATTCCTCCCATCTGTCTTTCCCCAAATTCCCTATTTCCTGATGCTCCGACAGAACAGTGGTGTGCTCTTTTTAAAGAACAATAAATGGACAGCTGCGCTCTAAAGACAGACCTCAGCCAAAATAATCTATTTAATCTCTTGACAAGCATTAAAAGAGATGGAAAAATCTAGAGCAGCTGCACATGAGCCTAAGCTCACCCAATGTCAAGAGTCAGCCAGATACGAAGATGAAGCATCTCTGCAGAGATGGAGCTCCATCCAGTTCCTCTGAGATGAGTTGGAGTGGTGTGTGATTCAGAATTAATCACCAACACCAGCCCCTGACCCTCACTAATGATTATGAGGCTAAACACCATCAGATCCTTACAGCTATGTTCCAACATCTAGTGCAAAGACTCAATGCAGTTAAGAGAGGAACACACTTACCTCAGTTTATACATACTTTAATTCATCACTGCAGTTTAAAAAGAACAAATGTTCACTTTTATATATAATACTTTCAGTTTTTTATTGTACAATGACTGATTGCACCTTTAACCCTCCTGTTGTGTTTGGGACAAATCTGACTGATTTACTCCTTTTACTCTGAGCACAATGAGTAGGTGACTGACCAAGCAGTTATCTGTCCAAGAGGTTCTGGTCCAGGTTTTTGGACATGATGAAGAGGGCACTGAAATTGAACCAGAGATAGAGTAGAATGTCTCAGAAGTGGAAGACCTGTCCTGTGGCAATGTTCCACAACATCCTTGATGTGTCTGCTTTCAATGCATATGTGGTGTGGGCAGCCATCGACCAAACCTGGCATCAGGGGAAGAGTTTCAAGAGGTTCCTAGCAGAGCTCGGAAAAGCTTTGGTGACTCCTCTTATTCAACGGCACCAGCACATTCCCCACACACCAGCCTCTGCCAGTCTGGTTAGGAGTGTCTGGTTAGCAGCCCCAGCCCCAGCCGCTGCACTGGTTGCTCTCCCCCAGCAAGGACATGGTCAGAATAGGAAGTGCTGTGAGCTCTGTGCCCCTAGAGAGAACACTTATGTAGACTGTAACACTTATATAGTTCAGGGTCGTGGTGGGTCCGGAGCCAACCTGAAATCATTGGGTGCAAGGCAGGAGCACACCCTGGAGGGAGCACCAGTCCTTCACAGGGCAACAAACACACATTAACTCACACCTACAGACACTTTTGAGTCATCAATTCACTTACCAACGTGTGTTTTTGGAGCATGGGAGCGTGTTTTTGGAGCAAAACTGGAGCACCCGGAGGAAATCCACACGGATACAGGGAGAACACATCAACTCCTCACAGACAATCACCTGGCCCCTGGAACTGTGACACTACCTGCTGCGCCACCACATTACATGTTCATTTTGTAATACATTTTCAGTGCCTATTTGTTTATTCACTGCAGTTATGTTATGTCTAATTCTATAAATTCATGTTAAACACTACTTTGAGACATTGTTCACATCACAGCTAAAAAGAAAGTTGAATAAAAATTTGGTGGTGAAAAATGTTTTTTGTGCTAAAACAGACCGGTCAATTTTGTCCACGAACACTAAAGTAAGGGGTGGGAGGTGAACACGACTGGAGGTTAATATGACAACTTGTTTGTTTACCTAAACAACTAAATCTAAAATGTATCTAAATTTAATTATTAACTGTAGGTTATTTGTTTTGTTCAGGAGTTGGTCAAACACACTCAGGATTCGTCCGAGAAGAATAACCTACGAACAGCGCTGGACGCTATGAGAGTGAGTCTGATGTTTCACTCTAAATTTTATAAAAAAATCAGAGGGACTCACAAGAGTCCCCTTTTTTTAGTTTTTAAGATTCTTTATTTGGTGTTTTTCATGGCTGGACAATGGATGAGGAGGTGGGTGCACTCGCAAGTAATATATTATTTACAATATCAAAACCAAGAACAGCACATAATCTGAAAATAAACACGTGCAAGACACTGGAAACACAAACTAGAATGCATGAAACACAACTGAACAAAACTAAACAGAAAACAACTGTGAACTGATGTGGAGTGAAACAATTCATACATGCACAATCAAGACCAGACAAAGGAACACTGAAAACAAAGGCAATGTATTCAAGGAGCACAGACACCTTGAAAGAGATAACGAGAGCAAACAGGAGGCCCAAGTGGAAACACAAATGACAAGGTGGGGCCAAGCAGGAGACAAGGGAGGAGTCAAGAACAAAACCAAAAACAGAGCCATGTGCTGAAAGAGCACATGACAGACAATGAAAAAAAAAAAAAACAGGGCAGAATGTGTGACAATATTATTGTATTTTTTTAACATTAACATGTCATTCTTTCTTATTGTGAAGTACTTTGATCCACACTTTTAAATGTGCCATATAAATACAAAAGCCCTTGCCTTGTCTTGAATTTACTTATGTGTAAAATAACCTTATTTATAATAGAATGTATTAATTTTTACCACACATTGTCATTATACACACGGTCTGTACAGTGGACACTTTGTTACATGGCATGCACAGTTTGTGTATATTTCTGTTTTGGTTTAGAATTACATTTTGTTTTTGTTTATCAGGATTTAGCTCAGTATGTGAACGAAGTGAAGCGGGATAATGAAACTCTGCGTGAGATCGATCAGTATCAGAGATCCATCGAGAATCTGGTGAGTCCCAGAACACACAGAATAAAAGAGCAAAAAACAAGTAGATTCGCACAGCTCTCTGGGTTTGTGCTGTGATATCAGGCTGAGGTTTCTGTTAATACCACACACAATAAAAGAGGGTTGTTATTCTAAAGCAGATATGTGCACTGAATTATATTTATGTCATCAGTATTTTTTCAATTTGGCAAAATATAGAAATCAGACAGTAAAAATATACACTGAAGAGAATAATACATATATTCAAGAAATTAAAGCAGAACTATAGCATGGACACATGGACGCATGGTGACCCTGTAGGTATACTTAGGTATAATTATTTATCCATTTTTTTCTTTTAATCTCAAATTATTTATGTGTGTTTACCCTCCACTGTATCTTTACCAGAATGGAGAATCACTTTTTATTTTTAATGTTTGTTTGTGGTTAATTCCCTCTAAAGATTTCACCTTACGTAAACCAAGCAAACCCTAAACTCTGCTGTAAAGCAGCATATTATCAGACATAATATCTCTAAAAATTGAAGTATTAATTATGTGTTTTTACTTTATAATCATAAACAAGTTATTAGCTTTAGCCCACACACAGCTAGCCTCTACTAAGCTAACCATCTCTGTAGCAGGAAGACAACCAGTGGAGGGTATAACAACGTTTATAAAGTTTATATAGATTTTAATCTGCTTTTCATTGTTTTCAGGAGTTTTTCAGGTGTAGAAAAAAAAGAGTTATGTTTTCTGAAAATATTAATTTCTACTATGCGTTTCACACAAACTCAAACCACATTTTGAAGGATACATTTCTAGGCTATGTTTCATAAATGTGCCCTCCCCATCCCTGTCCCCTGTCCCCCCTCCCCCTCCATGTCTCTCCCTGTCCCTCCCCGTCCCTTTGTCCCTCTCCCTCTCTGTCTCTCCCCGTGACCCCGGTCTCGCCCTTCCCTGTTTCTCCCCGTCCCCCTGTCCCTGTCCCTTCCTTTCTCTTCCCGTCCCTCTGTGCCTCTTCCTCCCTGTTTCTCCCCGTCGCCCGTTCCTGCTCCCTCCTGTACAGAATCAGTCTCTGTTAATATATGGACGTCCAAAAGGTGATGGAGAAGTTCGACTGACCTCGAACCTGGACAAGCGCAGACAGGACAGGTAGAAACATCTCTGAAAACAATACAATAACAACAAAATTAATTTAATTAATTTAATTAAAATAATATTAAACACATTCAAAAACCAGAATATATATTTAACATGCTTTTACATTCATTTATATTTTGATGTTAAAATCTTTAATATCTTTACTTTTTTAAATACTGTTGGTATATGAAATATATGCCCCTGATCAAAAGGCATGTTCTTTTTTATTTTTTAAACATTTTTAAACTTGAATAAATAAAATAATAATATAATTTCACTTCATTGACTGTTTAGGCACATTTTTCTCTTTGATGTGGCTGTGATTGTTTGTAAACGTCGAGGAGATAATTACGAGATGAAGGAGATAATTGATTTGAATCAGTACAAGATCGTCAACAGCTCCACGGCAGATAAAGACTGCAGAAAGGTCAGTATCTCTGAGATAAACTGATCAGCCAGAAGTAATGTTCATAATGTTTATGATCTAGTTACAAACCTACTTGTTGAGGTTGGTGGGGATGTGGATATGAGAGACATCTGGAGGACCATCAGTGATCCTTTAACTTGTCTCCGGTTCACCAGAGTGTGTGTGCATTTGCTGGGGGAGGTGTATTGGGGTGTGTTGGGGATCCAATCAAAACACTTCAATATGCAATATTTCCTATCTCTAATCTGGCAAGTTTCAAGAGAGTGTGTACTAAATAAACATGAAGCCTGTCATACTGGTGTGTGTGTGTGTGTGTGTGTGTGGGCTGATCCTGATCTCACACTGGGGCAGGCAGATGGTGCTGAGCTTGATTAGCACTGATGGATGATGACAGATACAGAGGCCCAGCATGTTAGCTTGCGCTAAGCTAGCCGAGCTGGCAGAAGCAGAGCAGTCAGGCTACCGGCTAAACTGGCACTAAGAATTCAGCACTAATCACTGATCAGTCTGTGGAAACCAAGTTTTACACTCCACATCGGGCCAAAATTCTGCTGCTGGCATCAGGCTAAACTGCTGTAGACTGAACAGACCCCTGAAGCTGTGTCCTTGTTCTGTAGCGGGAGTCGTGTCCATATAAGGAGTTCTTGGTCTGAGCAGGATACCCATATAAGGAGCTGAGGCTCTGGTGTGAGTTTTTAAATCAAATCAAATTTCAAATCAAATTGATTTGTATAGCACTTTTTACAACTGATGTTGCAACAAAGCAACTTCACAGAATTCCGGTAAGACAAAGTTTTGACAGGAAATGTAAAAATGTAAAGAATGTAAAAATCCAACAGGTAAGCAAGCCAAGGGTGGCAGTGGCAAGGACAAACTCCCTCAGAGCTGAGGAAGAATCCTTGGGAGGAACCAAGTCTCACAACGAGGGACCTATCCTCCTCTGGTCAATCTGTTGGTAGTAATAGTTAGGAGTCTTCAGTGTAGGGTGGATAGCTCCAAGGCAGTTGGTGATGGCTGGAGTGTGGAGTTCGACAGTCATCCATCAGTGTCCAGCTGGACAGGTAGCGGTCATTTACTCAAAAAAAGGTAAAGGGATGAATTCGTTTTGATCTGTTTGGGTGAATGTAAAGAGTGTGGCTAGTGACTCCGGCAGATCTGACAATCACAGCTTTAACTAAAAGGAGAGAACCAGAAGGACACACAGATGCGGGAGCATCCTGAAACACTGGCATCCCTCCGCTCCACCGTCAACAAACCTGAGTGATAGCGTGAAGTGGCGGGACGACAGCACCAGCGTCTCAGTTTACTGTAATTCCCTGTGTCCATAGCCCCCTGGATCTGCTGCCTTTATCTATGGGGAAGCATTAACTACCAAAGCCTAAACTAAACAAATGAGTTTTTAGCCTAGATTTGAAGATTGTGACTCTGTCTGAGTGCCAAACATTTTCTGGAAGATCATTCCAGAGTTGGGGTGCTTTATAAGAAAAAGCGCTTCCCCCAGCTGAGGCCTTCTAAGGCCCTCTGTGATCAAAGTAATCGTGGAGGTTCATAATAGGAAATAATATCTTGAAGGTATTCAAGAGCGAGCCCATGTAGGGCTTTATAGGTTAATAACAGAATTTTGTAATTGATGCAGAATTTAACAGGCAGCCAATGAAGTGATGATAAAACTGGACTGATATCTTCAAATTTTCTAGCTTTAGTGAGGACCCTGGCTGCAGCATTTTGAACTAGTTGAAGTTTACTTAAATTTCTGCTTGTGCATCCTGACAGTAGTGCGTTACAATAGGGAAGCCATTAAGTAATGAAGTCATGTACTAATGTTTCTGCGTCCTGCAGGAATAAAGCATTTCTTATCTTGGCGATGTTGTGAAGATGTAAAAAAGCTGTCATAGTGATACTGCCTATGTGTTGATTGAATGACAAATCTGGGTCAATTATGACGGCAAGAATTTTTGTTGCTGAACCAGGTTTAACTGGAAAGTCAGCAAGATTTAAAATTAAATCTGATAATTTATTTCTTGCCGTGTTCTCCCTGTGTCTGCGTGGGTTTCCTCCGGGTGCTCCGGTTTCCTCCCACAGTCCAAAAAACACACGTTGGTAGGTGGATTGGCGACTCAAAAGTGTCCGTAGGTGTGAGTGTGTGAGTGAATGTGTGTGTGTGTCTGTGTTGCCCTGTGAAGGACTGGCGCCCCCTCCGGGGTGTATTCCCGCCTTGCCCCCAATGATTCCAGGTAGGTTCTGGACCCCCGTAGCATCAACAGGGATATGTGGCTTTGATCAGAGGCAAGAAGATGATCATTTGTTATCTTGACTAGAGCTGTCTCTGTACTATGATGTGGCCTGAATCCAGATTGGAATAACCAGGTCGGATTAAATACTGTGGGTTGAGTTTGTTGTCTAATATTCTCGATTTTATATTAAAAAAAATCCATAAAAACGTAACTGGTGAGAGTTTTTTTTGTAGTTCTGGAAAACACACTAAACAGGATTATAAACACTCTAGGATTATATTTATTTTTGTATCTCAGCGAGGCCAGATATGTTGAGAGAGCTATAGTGAGAGCATTTCTATACTATAAGGCTGTTCTTCCAGGCAGAGTGGAACACTTCCAGCTTGGTTAATCACTATTTCCACTCTAGTTTCTATGTTGTTTATTTTAAGGTATGGGTTTTATCATTATAACATGGGTGGAGCTTTTTCTTTTTTTAAAACTTTTTCTTTTAAGTTGCACCACATTTTCTAAAGTAGATTGACAGGTATTTTCTTAGTAGTCAGTTAGTGCATCTAGCTCCATTGGGTCTGATGGAGTGGGAACTGTGGTTGATAGTCCTGGTAGGTTTTCTATAAATTGTAGGGTGGTAGATGATTTTATTGAATGCTTTGTAGTATATTGAGGGGATGTACATATATTATTGCTAAGACGTAGCTCATATGAAATTAGCTAATTGTTGGAGATTGCTGAGGTTTGCTGTAAGATATTAAGTTTGTCTATGTGTCAGGATCGTGGGGCGGACTGACGGAGGCGGACGCACTCGCTAAAGCACAGTATATTTAATAAAGAAGGATAACAACAAAACAAAGAGACTTTAACATAACGAAAACAAACAGGGAGCCAAACAGGTTAAACGGAACACGAGGAGCAAATCAGGGCAAACGGGACAGACAGACTAAAGAACGAGACGACAGGAAATGAAACGACAACGTGGAAACTTACAGAGACAGACCGGATAACACGACTGACATGACAAAGAACGAGAGAACATGAGAACAATAGAACAATGACCAACAAACAGGAAGTGTAGGAAGGGGACTTAAATACAAGACACTGACGAGACGCACCTGAGACAGATAACGAGAAGGACGGGTTAACAGATGACAGACGAGGAGGCGGGACAAAGGCGGAGACTAGAACATAAACAAAACAGAGCCATGTGCAAATAAAGCACATGGCGGGGACAACAGACTGACAGGACGAAGGCGTGACAGATGCCCCCCCCAAGAACGCGCAACTCCCGGGCGCGTACTCCTAAACCCCCCAGGAGCTGGCACAGGAGAGGGCACGGAAAACAAGACAGGACAACAAACCAACGGGAGACAGGACTCAGGACAATACGGGAACAGACACTGGAGCTGGGGACACAACAGAACCGAATATACGAGACGGGACATGGGACATGACAGGTGATTGACAAAGGGAGGTAACAAAAGACTGGAATGGACTGGACATGACGGGAGTGGACACATGAGACTTGACAGAGTTTTTGACATTGGATGGAAACAGGGACTGGACAGAAGACGAGACAGGTGACAGGACTTGGTGCTGGGACTGGACGGGAGCAAAGACTGGTGACAAGACACTGGACAGGATAGGAACGTTAGACTGGACAGGGGTACGTGACTGGACAGACGACAGGACAGGTGACATGACACTAGACTGAAACGGAGACGGGACTGGAGACTGGACAGGGGATTGAAAGAGAGACTGGACTGGAGACAAGACAGGGGACTGAACGCTGGACGGATACGGGGACTGGACATGAGACAGGACAGAGGGTTGAAACGGTGACTGAACAAGGGGTTGAAACGGAGACTGGACAGGAGACGGGACTTGAGACTGGACAGGGGTTTGAAACAGAGACTGGACCGGAGACAAGACGGGTGACTGGACATTGGACGGATACGGAGATTGGACATGACTAACAGGGGACTGCACATGAGACAAGATAGGGGGTTGAACCAGAGACTGAACAGGGCTGACAGGGTACTGGACAGGACTTGACAGGGGAACTGGTACAAGAACATTTACAGGGACCGACACAAACACAGTGACCGGGACAGGGACAGAGACAAAGGCTGACACGGGCACAGGAACAAGGACAGAAACAGGAACCAAGACAGGGACAGACAGGGGAACCAATATAACAGGGGGGTGCCCAGGACTGGCTAATGTCTGTGGGGCAGTCTGAGGAACCAGCCTGGGCACAGTTCTGGGGATCGGCCCCGAAGTCTTTCGGGCCGACCTTCGGACATGGACAGGAGCGGCCGTAGCCACAGTCACAGGGACAGGAGAGGCCGTAGCCACAGTCACGGGGACAGGAGAGGCCGTAGCCACAGTCACGGGGACAGGAGAGGCCGTAGCCACAGTCACGGGGACAGGAGAGGCCGTAGCCACAGTCACGGGGACAGGAGCGGCGGGTGCCGCCATCACGGACACAGGAGCGGCGGGTGCCGCCATCACGGACACAGGAGCGGCGGGTGCCGCCATCACCGAGACAGGAAGCCCTGCAGCGACGTCCACGGAGGCAGAGGAATCTGCGCCGTCGTCCACGGAGACTGGAGAACGTGCGACGACGTCCACGGAGGCAGAGGAATCTGCGCCGTCGTCCACGGAGACTGGGGAACGTGCGACGACGACCACGGAGGCAGAGGAGTCTGCGCCGTCTTCCACGGAGACTGGGGAACGTGCGACGACGTCCACGGAGGCAGAGGAGTCTGCGCCGTCGTCCACGGAGACTGGGGAACGTGCGACGACGTCCACGGAGGCAGAGGAATCTGCGACGTCGTCCACGAAGACAGGAGAGGCGCGCTTCGCGCTCACGAAGACAGGAGAGGCGCGCGCCGCGCTCACGAAGATAGGCGCGGCTGGAGGTGCCGCGCTCTCGAGGACAGGCGCGGCAGGAGGCGCCGCGTTAACGAAGACAGGAGTTCGTGCTGCTCGCCGGGCTCGCGCTGGAGCTGTAAAGGGTTTAGGGGGTTTCACAGGCGCACCCATTAAATCCCTCAGAGGTGCGCCTCTGTTAGCCCCAACTCCGTCGTCACGACGTTGGAGGCTAACAGCCCCTATCCTTAACGCCCCCCCAAAAATTTCCCCGGACCTAAGGGGGTAATCCACCGTCGAGGGGGGAACTCCAGCACGCTTCTTCCGCCGGCTCCTTCGACTCCCGCTGGCGCAACTACTCGATTCACGAGTCGACTCCTCAGGTTTAGGAATCGGAATAGCGCCAGGCAGGAGCTGGAGCCGGCAACTCCCGCTGTAGCAGTCCTTCTGTCCATAATTCGGCTCTTCTGAAGTCCTAGAGGCTACCATTGCACGAATTATGGACGCTTGGACTTCTCCTAGTCTCCGAAAGTAACTGTCTGTGCTAGCTGCGTCCTGGCGGTTGGTCATTCTGTCAGGATCGTGGGGCGGACTGACGGAGGCGGACGCACTCGCTAAAGCACAGTATATTTAATAAAGAAGGATAACAACAAAACAAAGAGACTTTAACATAACGAAAACAAACAGGGAGCCAAACAGGTTAAACGGAACACGAGGAGCAAATCAGGGCAAACGGGACAGACAGACTAAAGAACGAGACGACAGGAAGTGAAACGACAACGTGGAAACTTACAGAGACAGACTGGATACCACGACTGACATGACAAAGAACGAGAGAACATGAGAACAATAGAACAATGACCAACAAACAGGAAGTGTAGGAAGGGGACTTAAATACAAGACACTGACGAGACGCACCTGAGACAGATAACGAGAAGGACGGGTTAACAGATGACAGACGAGGAGGCGGGACAAAGACGGAGACTAGAACATAAACAAAACAGAGCCATGTGCAAATAAAGCACATGGCGGGGACAACAGACTGACAGGACGAAGGCGTGACACTATGTTGTAGCGTATGTTAGGTTTTTAATCACACGTCACGATACCTTTGTAAATATATATTTAATATATATATTTGTAATTTATGTTTATAGCGTTGACCTTATTCAAACTCCTCTAATCTCTGATATTTGACTTAATGATATTAATTAAAGTTTATAATTGGTTTAGGCAATTAAAACATTAATAATTAGTTTGAGAATGAATAATAATCCCGCTAAGTGAGTACGTCAGTATTTTCAGGAGAATTAATGAGCAAACTGCACACACTTATTTCAAATAATGAAAGTTTTATTAACAAAGATATTTAATTAACATAGCATAGCCTTGTAATCTCACGGTATCACTGCAGGGGAAGCCGGTTTTGACCTTAAGGTGAGCTAGGCGCTGCTGGCTTGTGACTAAATTGTTGCTAACTAAGGCTTAATTAATGGTAAATTATAAAGGGATTTAATTAGACATCAGCTCCGGGAAAAGTGTGAAATTTGCTAGCTTACTCGTTTGCCGTTTCACCTAGCCACGTGGTGAGAGACAGGCCCGCTTGTGAAGGAGATTTCCTTCCGGTTGGGTTAGAAGCTCTCGGCTTCAGGCGGAGCGGCGTCAATCGAGATTTCCCCTCTTTGGAGAGTCACAGGCGTGGCTAGTTTTCCACCGGAGTGGAGCGGCTTTTCAGAGTATTAGCTCGTCTCGTTGTTCAGTTTTCCAGGAGTAATGTCTTCAGAAATCAGCTTGTAACGTTAATATATCTGCTATCGACTAATCAAAGGGGTTGATATCTTATTCTGGCCACGAATAAGTTTCGCCTACTTTGATCACTCGTGAGATCACACTTCGATGGGTAATAAAACATAAACAAGATTAAAAGAAAAGAAGATATTCAAATCACTCGACGCATTATTAAAACTTCATACTATTTGCTAATTCAAGACGTCTCTTGTAAGCTTTTAATGAAGTCTCTGAGGGTTTTCTTTGTCTTGTCGTCGGGAAGGAGAAAGCGTCTCTTTGTTGTTTCAAAGTTTCTCGGATTTTCTTGCTGTTGTTGTCGTCTTCTGTCGAGCTCTCGTAACTGCTGTCGAGCTCTCGTAACTGATGTCGAGTTCTTCCTTTCTTTGTCCAGTTCTTTCTTCCTTTGTGTTGAGTTCTGTTCTGTTCTGTTGTGCTCCTTTTTCTGTTCTCTCTTTTCCGCTTTCTTTTGAACTCTATCTGTGTCCCAACTCTGTGTTTTTCAAAGCTAGCGCGGTCACGCCCAAACGGGAGGCGTCCTTTCCTGATTGGACGCAAGTTCAGGCTCACGTGACCCTCACAAAGGGGGAGAGAGTAGGATGGGGTTTGAATCAGTGATTCACACAGAAGGAATATAAATTTCGCGTATCGAAATTTCTTATACATGTTAGTAACATATAACAATGAGTACACTGGACTGTTAGTATCAAACATCCACATAAGATCCCATCTTGAGTACGTTGTTTACGTCCAATTCATGATGATACGCTGGAAAAGAACATTAATCCTTTTTCTCTATTCAGAGACAGAACTTCTTTTCATGATAGAAACAATCAGCAGTATACGTCATTTCATTAGAAGGTAGACATTCATCTGAGGGTACAGAAAGTGACATTAATACATTTGTTTATACATATTTAATCAGAATTGACTTCATTCCTGCTACTGTTTAGACGACCCCGAGCGAGGCGTAGTTTCGCCAGTGTCCATTTGGGGTCGCTGTTGGTCCATGTGTAGGTTGTCGTGTACATGAGTCAACGGGGTTCAACTCGAGGTCACCCCTTCTAAACATCTGCTGATTCCCGTGGGAGATAACGAGAGACATTGAGGTGCCACTTCGTCATAAACGGGATTATAACCCCCCCTTTTGTTTGAGGTTCCTGTCTCTTAGAAGCATTGTAAAATCGGTTATCTCGATAGTTCCTGAAGAGGGTAGGGGTGTCGGCCATGTGTTACTTGAGAGTGTTCTTTGATGTTTTAGATTGGGTGTGTGCGTGTGTGTGGGGCTGCAGGGTCTTTCACCCCCGCGGGCACAAACAATCCTGTGGAATGTGACTTGGTCGCAGACGAAAGGTCCCCTTCAGATTGGAAAAGTTTTAATTCAAAACTTTTCATTTCTTCATTTCGATCTGGTTATCTGGTATTCGGTCCATACTCCACTACAATGTTAAGCCCTAGTGTCAAAACTAAATCTAAAGTGGGATTAAAGTAATGTGTAGGCCCTGTTACATTTTCACATACTCCACCTCTTTTTCCTTGTGCTATGTACATAATCATACACACACACACAACTCCTTATATGGACATGTTACGATCTACAGAATGGCCACACAACTTACAATTTAGCATGATGCCAACAACAGAATTTTAGCTCATAAAACTCAGGTGGTAATCAGAGATGAATGAAACATGGTGTATCTTTGTAATAAAACGAATTTCCGATAGGAGTCTCCTGTAACTCCACTGTACTACTGTTTTTCGTCTCTTTTCTCAGTAGTGCTAATGTCTTCAGGTGTTTGATATTTCTTTCTCTCTGATGTCTTTGACCAGAAGGAAAGTTTCTGTACAGCAGAGGGTTCAGAGGAACCTCAGCTAAGGTCTGCTGACTTTACGGCTGGACTTGTTGTTTAAAAAACCTGAAAAATATCTCTGCACCTCGAAACTGAGACTGGATCTCACAAACAAATACAATCACAACTTCATAGGAGTTAATGGCATTAACCTTAATTCAGCTATAAAGCAATTATTAACATCATTGTTTAATTTTGGTGCTTTGAACCATCTGTAGTTTCATGAAGCTGAAGTTAGTTTTCTACTTCATATTCTATTCCACCTTAAAGGGGACAGCAATTGCATTAATTTGCATTTAATGTGGATTACAGTTCCAAACACCTTATATATCATAATCGAATTTGCAGAAGACACCATGGTTATAGGCCTGATCAGAGTTAATGGCAAGATGGCCTATAGGGCTGCGGTGCAGCATGTAGCTGCATGGTGCCACGACAACAACATGGCGCTTAACACCTAGAAATCCAAGAAGATCATCATGGACTTCAGGAGGACTAGAAGCCATGCTCACTTCCCCACCATCTACATTTACGGAGCTGCAGTAGCGCAGGTGTCTAGCTTCAAGTTCCTCAGCATCCACACATCCAATGATCTCAGCTGGTCTGTGACCTCTTCCATCCTGGTCAAAAAGGCACAATAGCGCCTTTACTTGCTGCAGAGTCTCAAGAAAGCTCACTTGTGTCCCAAGATCCTGGCGAACTTTTACGGCTGTACCACTGAGAGCACACTTATCAACTGCATCTCTCTGTGGAACGCCAGCTGCTCTGCAGCTGAAAACTCAGTACTCCAGTGAGTGGTGAATGCTGCCCAGCGCATCACTGGCACCCATTTACCCACCATTCAGGACCTTTATCACAAACACTGCCTGGGCGGGGTGAGAAACATTATCAAGGATGCCTCTCATCCAAACCATGGAGTTTTCACTCTCCTTCCATTTGGGAGGCATTCTTTCCTGAGGGCGTGGTCCTGCTGAATTCTGAACTGTCACTTTAACTATACCATTGCCATTTTAACTATACCATTTTTTCTTCTGCACTGTTAATGTACTTTATTCATATTTGCACTGCCATTGCACTGCCATTTATATACATATGTATATATACAGTACTGTGCAAAAATCTTAGGCACCAGAGATTATGAGATTTAAAAAGCTGAGCAGTGTCTTAAAAATAAACAAACAAACTATGCCCAACATTAAAATAAAACCAAATAACATTATTCCAGTGAGTGTGATATTCTGTGTATTGGTTTAACTTTTTCCAAATCTCTCCTCGTGGCAGTCCATATTATTTGAGGTTATAATCCATAATTATCCTAGTTTTACCGGTTAATATATAAATATTTAATATAATATGTGATGTTGATTTAAAAAATTCATGCAATCAAGGAGAATCTTAACAAAACATTGTTCTTCAAACTCACTCACGCCTACTATTTTATAGAAAAAAAATTGGCTTATATTTTTTATTTGCTTCATAAATTTTTGTATATTTGTATATATAATTTTATACAAGCACCACACTTACTGACAAGGCGTTAGTTTAAATAAACTTAGCACAAAAAGTAAGGAGATTTGTGTTTGGTAGATTATTTCTCTGTTTTTCTGTAACAAAACAATGCTTCTTGGCAATAAATCTTATACCATTGGAAAGCCTGTTAATTTCCCTTTTCAATGGTGCCACATTTGTAAGGAACATGCATTTGTGGGATGAGCAGTAGAGCTGAGTATTTGTGTTGTGGCCATGAAAAATTTGCCAAATAATCTCAGCCAATGCCAAACAGCTTATTCTGCCATTGACTCATTTGGTGGACTGGATGATTGAAGTTTGAAGACATATTGACAATTTAACAGTTTATTCATTTAACAAACCTCAGTAGGAGCCTCAGTAGCATGTGAAAGAACCATATACAGCCACAACAGCCTGGCACCTCCTCCTCATGCTGGTCACCAGCCTGGTCAAACACTGCTGTGGTATCTCATTCTTCAACCAGCTTATGTCTAAAGTCAGCGATAACAACATGGCTGTGTTGGTCACTCTGGCATGAACAGCCACAAATTTGGCAAATTTTTCATGGGCACAACCCACATTCTCAGCTCTACTGCTCATCCCACAAATGCATGTTCCTTACAAATGTGGCAGCATTTAAAAGGGAAATTAACAGGCTTTCCAACAGTATAAGATTTATTGCCAAGAAGCATTGTTACAACAACAAAAAAAATAATCTACCAAACACAAATTTTGTTACTTTTTGTGTTATGTTTATATATATTTATCTTAGGTGCCTAAGACTTCAGCAATGTTGTTGTCACACAGCTCCAGGGATCTGGTCTGTGAGGAGTTTGGTGTGTTCTCCCCATGTCCGGGTTTCCTGCAGGTGCCCAAAAACATATGTAGGTAGGTTTATAGGCAACTCAGAAAGTGTCCATAGGTGTGTGTTTGTGAGTGTGTGTCACTCTGCGAAGGATTGGCGCCCCCTCCAGGGTGTGTTCCCACCTTGCGCCCAGTGATTTTGGGTAGGCTCCAGACCCACTGCAACCCTGAATTGGATAAGTGGTTACAGTCAATTAATGAATGAATGTACCATTTTCCATTAACTGCATTTCATTGGCTCTGTGCCTGTACTCTGCACAATAACAATAATGCTGAATCTAATCTAATAATATATAGAAATTGTATATTAGGTATGCAAATGTGCAGTCAGTTTTCTTCACTGGTTCTTCTTCATCTTACGAAACAGCCATAATGTTGGCATTTGTCCTGGAGTCTGGCTGCTGCCACTCTAGGGAACATATGTATCTTCTTTTTTTCTCTCCATGTTCGTGGGTGTTTAATTTATTATGTCATTTGAACACAGCATATTTTCTTCACAATGTTTGAAAATTTCACGATGAATGGACCAATAGAAATGCTCCAAAATTACTTGGAATCAAGTCTTTTTACAAACCGGATTCCAAAAAAGTTGGGACACTAAACAAATTGTGAATAAAAACAGAATGCAATGATGTGGAGGTGCCAACATTTAATATTATATTCAGAATAGAACACAAATCACAGCTCAAAAGTTTAAACTGAGAGAATGTATCATTTTAAGGGAAAGTTGGGACAAGGCCATTTTTTACAATTGTGTGGCATCCCCCCCTTCTTACAACACTCAACTGATGTCTGGGGACAGAGGAGACCAGTTTCTCAAGTTTAAAAATAGGAATGCTCTCCCATTCATGTCTAATACAGGCCTCTAACTGTTCAATCGTCTTGGGCCTTCTTTGTCGCAACTTCCCCTTTATGATGCGCCAAATGTTCTCTATAGGTGAAAGATCTGGACTGCAGGCTGACCATTTCAGTACCCGAATCCTTCTCTTACGTAGCCATGATGTTGTGATTGCTGCAAAATGTGGTCTGGCATTATCTTGCTGAAAAATGCAAGGTCTTCTCTGAAAGAGATGACGTCTAGATGGGAGCATATGTTGTGCTAGAACCTGAACATAGTTCTCTGCATTAATGGTGCCTTTCCAGACATGCAAGCTGCCCATGCCACAAGCACTCATGCAACCCCATACCATCAGTGATGCAGGCTTCTGAACGGAGCGTTGATAACAACTTGGGTTATCCTTGTCCTCTCTGGTCCTGATGACATGGCATCCCAGTGTTCCATAAAGAACTTTAAATCGTGACTCATCTGACCACAGAACAGTCTTCCATTTTGCCACACTCCAGTTTAAAAGACCCCTGGCCCTGTGCAAACATCTGAGCTTGTGGAGCTTGCTTAGAAATGGCTTCCTCTTTGCACTGTAGAGTTTCAGCTGGCAACGACGGATGGCACAGTGGATTGTGTTCACTGACAATGCTTTCTGGAAGTATTCCTGAGCCCATTCTGTTATTTCCTTGACAGTGGCATTCCTGTTTGAGGTGCAGTGACGTTTAAGGGCCCGGAGATCACGAGCATCCAGTAGAGTTTTACGGCCTTGACCCTTACGCACAGCAATTGTTCCAGATTCTC
Organism: Hoplias malabaricus; assembly: GCF_029633855.1. NCBI lineage: Eukaryota > Metazoa > Chordata > Actinopteri > Characiformes > Erythrinidae > Hoplias > Hoplias malabaricus. Next base: position 72,651,304 of record NC_089820.1, on the reverse strand, counting down.
TGAATCTTTTGATGATGTTATGCACAGTTGATGATTATAACTTAAAAGTCTTTGCTATTTTACGCTGGGTAACACATATCTGGTATTGCCATATCTGGTATCTTTCTGCGCAACAATGGTGCAATTAGTGATCCTCTTACCATCTTGGCTTCAGAGAGACACTGACACTCTGAGAAGCTCTTTTTATACCCAATCATGCTGTCAATTGACCTAATTAGTGTTAATTGGTCTTCCAGCTGTTCGTTATATGCTCAATTTCCTTTTTCCAGCCACTTATTGCTACTTGTCCCAACTATTTTGGGATTTGTTGACACTGTGAAATTTTGAATCAACATATTTTTTCTTTAAAATGTTACATTTACTCAGATTAAACTTTTGATCTGTCATCTATGTTCTATTACGAATAAAATATTGACATGTGCCATCTCCACATCATTGCATTTAGTTTTTATTCACAATTTGTTTAGTGTCCCAACTTTTTTGGAAGCCGGTTTGTACATTAAATTCCATTGAAAGTTAAAAAGGTTTTTTCCTTCTCCTGTACAGTTACTATTTTGGAGATATATATTTTTCTTTGGACAGAGAATATCAGCCTCTTCATTCAAGGACTACAAAGCACTTTGATTCTACTTCTAAAGTTAAAGTTAATTAATTAATTAAAGTAATTAAGTAAAGTTAATTACTTTAATTAATTACATTTCCTATCAACTAACTCAACATATGAGCTCCAGTCTTTAACCATAATCCTACAGTGCTGCTATATGTGAGGTGTTTCTTATAATAAATGTGATTGTAGATTGAAGGTGAGAGTAACAGAGTCGTGTTTGTGTCCATTGATCTTGTTTATTCTGCTGTTTTCTCAGTGGTGCTATGGCTTCTATCTGAGCCACCAGCAGGTGGCAAGCCGCTTTGAGTTTTTCTTCAAAACCAAAGAACTGAAGAAGAAATGGCTGGACCAGTTTCAAATGGCCATGTGAGTTTCAACTTCATAAGAGATTAAAGGTGCAATCAGTCATTTTTAACTACCAAACACAAGCAAATAATGTTTATGAATTTGATTATAATTTGTTTTTACACTGTTGTCTATAAAGTGCAGCAAAAACGTGCTGTGAAGAACCAGTTTATACTTCATAGAGTGGGTCCCCCACACTTAAAATAGATTCAGTACATAGTCCTGATACACCCAGACTACTAGTTGTCTCTATAAAAACCTGTTAAAATCTAGATTTTAATAGATATTCTTTTCAAAACATACATATTGGGGACAAGAATGTCCTTAACTTTTTGCAAAACCTGATTAAAATCAGGTCTAAACTACAGCCAGAACTCGCAGAAATATTCCTGAACTTTTGTTTCATTTTGTAAAACGGAAAAAGCAAGACCCAGTTTCGTGTGTTCGGAGAATAACTCCTCCATAAATGATAGACCTGCATCCTACTGAATGTTGTTATTAGAAACATCCGTATCTTTTTTGTGGGAGAGTGGGAGGGTGCTCAGGGATGCTGTGTTTTTTTATTTGGGTGTGTGTGCTTGTGTCTGTGTAGTTGCAGCTTCTCTTTATGTTTATTGTGCAGAGTGCGTGTGGAGTGATTAAGAGTAATTGTGTGGTAATGGGGAGGTGTTCAGAAAGCTGTGGGGGGGGTTACATTTTCTCTGATATTCTTCTGTCTCCGAGGCAATGCTTGAGTCTGTGCTGATGAGACTCATGCTGGAGACGAGATGAAGTTGGAATTGAAAAGGGAAGCAGATGTGTAAACACAGTGGGTTAAAGAGGGACTGTAATAATGTTTCCTTCAGCTTTATGGCACCTGTTTGTGTGTGTGTGTGTGTGTGTGTGTGTGTGTGTGTGTGTGGTTGTTATCATACATTTCAAGGACAGAACTGTCCTGACTTGTAGTCTAAAGTGCAGACCATAAAAAATTGATTTTCTATAGAACATTTTTCAAAATGTACATGCATTATGGTGTGTGTGTGTGTGTGTGTGTGTGTGTGTGTTTTTTCACACACTTCAAGGACAGAAACATCCAGAATTTGTTGTAAAACCATATAACAACCAGGTCTAACCCACGGTGTCAGTGGCCTGATTTCAGACATGATTTTTTGAAGAACTCAATCTACAATTCATCTTTTAGAACAGAAAAATCATTTCATTCCAGTTAAACTGATGACTAAGGGAAACTGCATTAATATATTCATTTTACTTGAATCAAACCTCATATCTTAAAGGATAGTGACTTTATAAGGCAAGGGAGAAAATATTTTTTACTTTCAGTGTATCATAATGAGCCACACTTTATCCTCTTTTATTATAGATGATTTTTATTGGTCCATCTATAATAAAATTTATACAAGTTTGACACAGTGTAAAGACCAGTTTTTCTGAACATGTGGAAAAACAAAATGTAACAGAAACAGCCAAGAAGATGTGAGGTTTTGTTCTGAGAGATATACCTATATGTCCTGAGGTAGTACGAGAACAAATATTTGTGTGTGTCTGTGTTCCATAGGGTGCATTCAGACAACATTTCACACACACATACACACACATGCACACTGCTGACACAGAAATCAATCTCAGAGACCATCAAATAAAGAGCTCACCCACTGCTCAGGTTCTGTTCTGCAGAATTCCACACAGAGGACCTTTTATCTGGAACCCTTTCCAGAGTGTTGTGCTACGTCTGGGGTGTTGTGGTGTGGATGATGAAGAAGACTCTTTGCCAGACACTGTCTAAATACATTTTAATTTCACAAAAGAACAGCATCTTACCAGCCATAAGGGCTGGGAGAGAATCAGCCAATTCCATTCGTCTCTCTATACATCTCTATTCACCTCTCTCTCTACTCATCTCTCCATCTCTCCCTTATATAAGTTGGTTTGTGTCTACATAAGGTAAATGGTATAGCTTTTGTTTACATAATTTCCTGTTCTGGAAAAGAAAGATAACTTGTAAGCACATCCTGTCCTGCTACCTCTAGGAAAGAAGCTTAACCTAACATCCCATTCTCACAGAGACAAATTCTTTATACATATAAATTCAGAACAATAAGTCATTCCAGGTACTGCACACACTAAATTACATATGCATATGTGGACATTAGAAGTAATAAACTCCATCAGCCAAGACCTGTTTGGTGTCTGCAGTTTCTCCTTTACATTTAGATCTGGAGGCTAATGTTACTAACAAGTACAAGAAACTTCTGTATCACACTGCTCACTGTGTCTGAATGAAAGCACAGTCTGGATTCTGTGTTTTTTGTCCACTCTGACCCACTAGAGCAGCTGCACATGAGGCCCAATCTACCATGCCCAATGCCAGGTGTCCACCAGAGTGGTGTGAAGCCCCCCAGCGTTGTCTTTGCAGCTGTGGAGCTGTGTTCTCTGAAGTGATGTTGCTCCATCTAGAGTGATTTGGGATCCAGAACTGATTGTCAGTCATCAGAACTGGACTTCACTCTCTTTTCTGTGGCTGAATACCATCAAAATCTCACAGCACTGCCTTTTACCTCCTCTTCAGGTCCAACATCAGACCTGAAAATGCAACCTCCAACTCTCACGTCTTCCAGATGCACACCTTCGAACGGGTCACCACCTGCAGCTTCTGCCACATGCTGCTCAGGTAAGAGAGTTTGTCCAGATGAGACCATTTCCAAGGCATTTTTAGGTAAGACCAACTCATGTGGAACCACCTCTGGTGAGAGAGTTTGTCCATGTTTGTCCAGTTTGTTTCATACTTCTGAAAAAATGAGAAAGTTTATTCAGGTAGGACTACACCATGTGAGATCGGCTTAGGTGAGGAATTGTCCAGGTGAGACCATTTCTATTATGTGAGCATATTCAAGGGAGAGAGTATGTCCAGGTGTGATAAACATACCAACATCTTAGCAACAATATGTATCACCATAGTAACAACATACAAACACTTTAGCAACCACCTGGGACAATTAACATGTACTTCCACACACTGGCCAAACCTCAGTGTGCACATTTGATGGATGTTTATTAATGTTTTGTGTTGTATCTTCCTTTCTGTCCAGAGGTATCTTTAATCAGGGATACCTGTGTCCGAAGTGTGGAGTCGGGGCTCATAAAGAGTGTTTGGGCAGACTGGGAGTGTGTGGACGAGCAGGTAAGAATAAACATTCACAATATTGCCCAATCACAGGGATATAGGAGTGGGGTAAAGTGTGAAAGCAAAAAGGCCCTTCAAACTAAGATTTGTCAGAGTCACAATCCAAACTGAGGGTTATGACACCTTGTAAATCACTGGCGAGACCCTGAGCAGTGACAAAAGAAACACACACATGTCAGTATTTTCTCTTTTAAACACTAAGATCACGAGTGTTCTGAACAAGCAGAAAACAGCACTAGTAGTAGAAGTTACAGCTGTAAATGTACAGTTCCACATTAATTGGTGAATCATAGCATACACACATACAGAGCCTGAAGCTACTGCAACATTTAATGTGGAACTGGAAGGTTTGAATCAAAATCTGCAGAATAAGAATCTGTATTTAGCTCTATAATACAGAAGAGTCTTGAGAGGGTGATAATATATGATTGTGGAATTCTTCTGAAAGCGAATGAGGTCCTAAAGTTCCTCTGATATCACTGCAGACTGGCTAATGCCCTTCAGTTCCGAGGAAATGCTGTAATTCCTGAGCCCCACTACAGCTGCAATGTGTATTTCACATTTACAGCACTCTCCTGAAATCAAGGAGGTGGAGGAGATTGGAGGTGATTTCCTACTCCTCTCCAAAAGTTACATTGCAGGGTCTGAAGTGCAGAGTCTGGATTAGAGGCTCAATTCTCCACCTCTAAACCTCATTGGAGCAGCAAAATGAAACTGCAATTTTGAGGTAAAAATACAAGCTAGGGTTGTTTAAATGATACTGGTTTAGATTATGCTAATTGGTGGCTATAAGCTTCAATTGTTTGTTAGCTACATTAGCCTCAAAGCTCCAAAATTTCAGGCACTGAACCTGTCACAGCAGATTTTCTTCAGATTTCTTCACTTTCCAGAAAATGAGGAATTTTAATATTTCTCTGTCTTTGCATCTGTGTTCACCATATCACATCTCAGCCTTGTGTAATGCTACTCCTCAGGGCGTGTTTCTGAATCCAGTATTTATACACTTTACTGTTGTGCTAGAGATCCTCACCTCATATTTGGATCTGTTTGTTTTTTCTGTTGTTCCAGATGCTCTGACGTCTCAGACTCAGGTAAATCTCTGATCTCAGTTCCCTCAGCAATGATTTCCACTCTCAGAGATGTTCTCCCTCTGTTTCTCCTGACACTGAGCCGTCAGCCATAACATTACAATGGTGCACAGACTAAGGTCCATTTGTTGTTCTACATACTGTGTTACCACCTAGTATTTCACCCACAGAGCAGCTATAATTTGCGTGGTGGCTCATTTTCAGCGCTGCAGTGACACAGCAAAGTGACATGTCTGTTAGTGTGTGTTGTGCTGAGGACATTGTCCACAAGACACTTCCAACAAGACACTGCCACAAGATGCCCCTCACAGAACACTGTTGTCTGGAGGGATTTATAAACTCCAACAGCACTGCTTTGTCTGATCCACTCGTACCAGCAAAACACACAATAACACAACCACCCAGTCAGTCACTGCAGTGTTGAAAATGATACACCACCCAAATCATAGTTGCTCTGTGGGGTTCTTGTGAGGGTCCTGACCATTGAAGAACATGGTGAAAAAGAGCTAACTAAGTATGCAGAGCCACAGATGGACTTGTGGTTGCTACAGTGCAACAGTGACTGTTACTTCCCTCTAAGCTGCTGGTACTTTGTTTGTTTTGAATATATTTAGAGTATATGAGTATATAGTACTTAATACAGCGGTTCTCAAACTGGGGGACGTGGACCCCGGGAGGCCACAAGAGGGCACTAGCGGTGTAGCAGAAAAGCATTAGAGGTCATATCTCTGTTTTATAGTTTTCAGTTATGTCCATTTAGACGTAACTGAAGCACCTGGAGGAAATCCATGTGGGCACGGGGAGAACACACCAAACTCCTCACAGACAGCGGGACGTGAACCCACAACCTCCAGGTCCCTGGAGCTGTGTGACTGCGACACTACCTGCTGCACCACTGTGCCACACAAAAATAATTATTATTTAAAAAATAATTATAATTTTTAAAAAAACATTGAGGCGGCATGGTGGCGCAGCAGGTAGTGTCGCAATCACACAGCTCCAGGGGCCTGGAGGTTGTGGGTTCGATTCCCGCTCCGGGTGACTGTCTGTGAGGAGTTGACGTGTTCTCCCCGTGTCTGCGTGGGTTTCCTCTGGGTGCTCCGGTTTGCTCCCACAGTCCAAAAAATCACATGTTGGTAGGTGGATTGGCGACTCAAAAGTGTCCATAGGTGTGAATGTGTGTGTGTCTGTGTTGCCCTGTGAAGGACTGGCGCCCCCTCCAGGGTGTATTCCCGCCTTGCGCCCAATGATTCCAGGTAGGCTCTGGACACACCGCGACCCTGAATTGGATAAGATAGACAAGACAGATAATGAATGAATGAATAAAAAACATTGTAAAAATACATAGCTGCCAGCCAATCACACTTCACAATCGTCCGTGGTGTTTTGGCGGGTTGTCTATCCTTACAACAACACTACATTGCTAGAAACTATGGGCAAGTCTGCAATTTTTGTGGAAATATCCAGCAAAATTGAAAATTGGTACATCAGCTGAAGTAATGCTGAAGAAGAGCCTAGTGGCAAAAACTGAAATCCAAAAATTTGACGAGACAGAGCGCAGTGGCACTTACCATCCACAAAGGGGACCCTATATTGAAAAAATTTGAGAACCAATGGGCCCAGGGGTTGTGGGTTTGAGCCCTGCTCCAGGTGACTGTCTGTAAGGAGTTTGGTGTGTTCTCCCCATGTTCCCTTGGGTTTCCTTCAGGTGCTTTGGTTTCTTCCCACAGTCCAAAAACACACACTTGTAGGTGGATTGGCTGCTCAAAATTATCCATATGTGTGAGTATGTGTCGCTGTGGCACCCACACCTGGGTTTCCGAGTAGGCTCCAGACCCACCGCTGACTGGAAAACTGGATAAGTGGTTACAGACAATGAATTAATTAATTATTACTGCCCACCTCTGTCTCTAACCCCAGTGGCAATTAATACTGTCCCCTGCTGGTTAAAGTCATTATATCATCTCTGTTTTTCTCCCACAGAAAGAAATAGCCCAGAAAAAGAGGTGTGATGCAGGTAAACACCCCACCTTTTTTGACCAGACCACAAGCACCAAGAGAGGTCATTTACATACATAACTGAAGGTCCAAAAGTTTGGATACATTAATAAATTAATTCAGTTACTTTACAGGGCACATGTTGTGGACACACTGTGTGTTATCTCTGTAGAATAAGATAAAATTGAATGGGACACCCTGAAGCAGATGTCCGAGTCCAATGATGCTTTTCCACTTAGTGTTACCTCCTCCGCTATACTCGCCATTTGGTACCTGGTTATTTTCCCCCCAAAAGACCTTCAAAACCCCATCTCTAACGGGAACAGCATGCTTTGGAAACCACAACAATGGCGGTAACATAAAGTGTTGCTTACTCATCGTGTAGTCATGTGTTGTTGTTGTTCAGGGCTGAACACAGCTTCTTCATCAGTTCAGACAGATCAGTAGAGCTTGTTCCTTCCATGTTACAGTTTTGTCGACCACTGATCAGAGGAGCGTTTGAAATTCTTTAAAAGACCATGGTGTAATTTTACAAGCTGCCGTTGTGAGTCAGACAGAAAAAATGTGATCTGTGCTGTAGCTGGAGATTTTACAGATGGCGAGTTTGTGCTGGATGTCTGTACTGCGTGGTGTAGAGTGATGACTCTCTCTGGACATTCAGAGCTCTGCAAGGTTTACACACAATACTTTAGGCTCGCTTGGAACCACGAGAGAGCAGGGACTAAAAAAGAACCAAGACCAGGACCAAGACTGGATTTACCTGATGGAGAGTAACAGCAGAGTCTGTAGGTACAAGACTCCACCAGAAGGGATAAAGCCCAGGCACTGCGCTGTAGTACAGAACTAATTCCCAACATCAGCACCTAATGCACTAACATCTATGAGGCTGAAGGCCATCAGGTCCTCCACAGTCTTTTTAAAAGCCTGTAAAAATTTATGATTTTTTACGGTTAATAAAACCACCATAGTCCCTGAAGACAATTTCTTACTGGCCCTTGAATTGTCTGGGCTTACTCCAGGCTTCTGCTCTCTTTATTGATTATTGACCAGTCTCTTTTGTTACGTTTCTGCTGTTTCTCAGGTTTGCCGAAGATGTTGGTTATTAGAGATTATCTGGGGGTTCCCTGTCCTCCAGGGGGACCTCCCCTCAGCATCCAGGTTGATGATGTCATCGAAGTCATCTCTGCCAACCTCCACAGCACCTGGTGGCAGGTGAGTTGAGAATAACTTTGTTTAATTTTACAAAATCTATAGACAGTACATGAATTGTTAATAAATACAGAAACATTTAAGGTTTTACCTTATGAAGTGAATGGTTTTCCTGGTCTGTATCCATGCTACATTAACATGAGCAGGACTGCATCATGTGTGAGTCCCATGCCGGGTGACAAGAGTTTAGTATGTTCTCCCCGTGTCTGTGTAGGTTTCCTCCAGGTGTTCTGGTTTCCTCCCATGGTCCAAAAACACATGTTGGCAGGAAGATTGGCTACTCAAAGTGTTCATAGGTGTAGAGTGTGAGTGAATGTGTGACTGTGTGTTGCTCTCCGAAGGACAAGTTCCAGGACCACCCTGAACTGGATAAGGGTTACAGACAATGAATGAACACGTCTGTTTGATTTCCAAACTCTTCTCATGGTTTAGCATTGTAAGAGCATTGTTAGAGCATTCCTCCCACGGTCCCAAAACACGTGTTGGTAGGTGGATTGATGACTCAAAAGTGTGAATGTGTTTGTGTCACCCTGTGAAGGCCTGGCGCCCCCTTCAGGGTGTAATCCCGCCTTGCGCCCATTGATTCCGGGTAGGCTCCGGACCCACCATGACCCTGAATTGGATAAGCGGTTTCAGACAATAAATGAATGAATGAATGTATGTGTCCCCACAGCCTCCAGTAACATAAAATGAAACAGTTTACTTTCTGAGTACAGTACATCTGAGTGTTGGCTGTGGTGGGACTCAGGGAGATGCCTGAGGCTGCCCTGTCTGCAGGAGCATTGCAGTCCAGGGTACAGTGTGACCCTTGCTTGCATTGCATTTTGTAATCCGAACAAAATAGATATTTTCTTATAATATCTCCTGTTTTGAAACCCCACACAGAGCAGAGAGTACAGTCAGAGTCAGACGTCACACAGAGCTGCAGGACTGTTGGTTGGGGAGGCAAATTGTCAACATTCACAGACACAAACCCTGTGTGACCGAGTCTTTATGTCCCTGCGGATACAGAAGGACGCAGCTGCAGTAACTTTAACATAATAGCTGAAGCAGCCTTAAGATTTATTGCGATCATCTGGTTTAGAGTGAGGGTCCATCAACAGCTTTTATACAGGGTCAGGATGACCCCTTCCAACAAGGGGAGAGGGACCCTGTTGTACACATGGTACAGAGGGACACCTGACATCTGTCACTGTACATAAAGCAGCAAAGCCAACACACATATAATCAGTCTATATCTACAAAAACAACAACAACAAAACATAAAGTCTCTCCTCAGGAGACTACAGAGGCATACTGGGCACTACTTTGCATAGCTCTGCCCCTATCCCTAGCTCCTCCAGTAAATATAAGGGGCTGTTCTATACATTTCTCAGCTATGAAGTGGAACACATATGAAATATATATTTTTTTAATTTGCTATATAATCACCTTTAACTTCTATACCTTTGTGAAATCAAGCAATTAGCCTTTCAATTCCTACACTCAAGAAACATAGTACAGTTTCTACAGTGCTGAGCCTGGTATTGCTGCGACAGAGGCTCTATTCTGCTTATTACAGCTCAGGGGAACATCACAATGATTTTGAAGCTGTCATTTTAAGGTAAAATATGACCTAGAGTTGCTTTAAACACTTTCACTTTATTATATCAAAGAATAAACAATCCAGAAACAGGTGAATAATTATATACTATTCTCACAGTAATCTCAGAATGTGGAAGATATCAGATATATTAACAGGATTTTAGATGTTTTGAATGAATGCGTGGTCACTGTGCACAGTGTGTGAGATCTGGATGGTGTGTGTGTGTTAGTTGTGGAATGCTGATGTACTCTGGCTGTTTTATTATATTGTATTTATTTGGCATATAACGGCGTTTATCGGCTAATAAGGCTAGTTAATCTTCAGGAGGGAGAACATAAAGATAATATAAATGAATCCAGAGCCCCCAGCACTCATCTGCCACGTTAGAAACACACAATTATATCCGCCCCAGTGCCAGAACAATGTAATCAATCACTGATTTTATTTCCATCTCTCTCTCCGCCGCCAACTGTTTACTCCGAGAGTAATACGTTTAATCTTTATCACGCGGCTTAACAAATATAAAAGGCTTTCAGGAGCCGCCCAGAAAACCTTATTAGGCTAAATACATCACGGATATGCTTCAGGATCAGCTTTCCAATCTCATATCTAATCTACGCCCCGGGTCCCCAGCTCTCTCTCCTTCATCTTCTTCTGCTTTCTGGAAATGCAGTTTGCACTTTAATAAAAGAGAAGTTTAAAGAAGGACAAACAGAAAGGACCTAAGTCTTCATCATCATTTTCACCATCATCAACCTCAGCTCAGACTGTAAAAGTCCGGGTGCGGGTTGCACACTTTAACTCTGTTTACTAAGCGAACACACAGCTGCAGTGGGCACCGCAGGATCGTGGAGTCCTGTGTGGGATCCTCTTCTCTGGTCACTGTCTGTGAGGAGTGTGTTCTCCCTGTGTCTGTGTGGGTTTCCTCCTGGTGCTCTGCTTTCCTCCCACAGTTCATACACACCCACTGTGGAATGTCTGTGTGAAACTGTCCACAGGTGTGAATGTGTGAGTGACTGGGTGAGTGTGTGAGTGACTGGCTGAGTATGTGAAACTGTCCACAGGTTTGTGTGTGTGTGTGTTACTTTGTGAGTATGCGACACTGTCCACTCGTGTGAGTGTGTGTGCCTGAGTGAGTGTGTGAGTGACTGAGTGTGTGAGTGACTGAGTGAGTGAGTGTGTGTGTGACTGAGTGAGTGTGTGAGTGACTGGTTGAGTGTGTTTCTTTCTTGCTCCCAGTGCTTCATGGTGGGCTCAGGGTCCACCATGACCCTGAAGAGAATGAAGCAAACTCAGGTGAATGAACGGGTGGATGAATAAACAAACAATTAATTTGAGATCGGAGGTGTTGCACATAATTAAGGAAGGTTTTACACTAGATGTTGAAACATTGCTGTAAGGATTTGATTGCACTAAGCCATGTAAACATGCATGAGGCAGGTACAGATTTGGTTGATTAAATTTGGATCACAAACACCTCTTCCGCTCATCTTAAATGAAACTCATCTACTGTATGGAGCTCCATCACTCCAGAGAACTCCAGAACACAGTTCCACTGTTCCAGGTAAACCAAATTAAGCAGTTCTCTTTTTGTTGATGTCAGGGTAAAATCCTGGGTATGAGGGAGATGGGCTTCTTCCCCAGCGATGCTGTGCGCCCTTGTCCCTGTGTGAGTACACACATCACATCACATACATATTCAGTACAGCAGTGTGTGTTATTTAAGGTGGACTAATCTCTAACTATCAGCTCTGGGATAATCACAGTCTAATAGAGACCCGATAAGAGATTAACTCTGAGAGTGACTGAGAGTGTAGAACACACTCCTGTGAGAGATCTGATCTTCTCTTCGGCTTAAAGTCAGCACTCAGGCCATTGATACAGTGTCAGATATTTATCTGTTTAAACTTTATTGTCCTTATTTATTTAATGGCTGGTTGCAAAACCATCACCTACAGATGGGTTTGTGTTTTAAGATTTATGGATTACATAAACATCTTTGATGAATATGCTGTTTAATTATGCAGTACTGCATAAGGGAACATGTTAATAGCGCCCCTGCTGTTAGAATTTGCTGCAACACAGATGTTCTCAATTCCTGGAAACACTATGAAATCAGAATCTGTAAATTCAGATTATGAAGGTTTATGATTCAGTTCAGAATATTTCAGGAAAGAATTGTAATGTTTTTAAGAATAATTTTTCTTTTCATTCTTTTCATTTAAAATACAATCAACACAGTGGAAGATTAAGTTGAAAAAAAAAAAAAAAAAAAAAAAAAAAAATATATATATATATATATATATATATATATATATATATATATATATAATGTGATTTATAATTAAGTTCTACAAATTTAATCTCTGGATTTTCTGCCCTCAGGTTCCCAGACCAGGTTCCCAGACCGACTACTCCTCACAGCCGTGGTAAGGGCTTGATCCTAATGTTTTACACACTCAAACATGAGTAAAAATGATGTATTCCTGTGCTTGGCTGCATGGAATTGCCTACTTGTGTATGTGTGTGTGTGTGTATTTGTGTGTCTGTTTGTGGGCTTGCTTAGGTGTGTGATTAACTGTGTGTGGGTGTGTTAACCAATGACAGCTCCAGACTGATTTAAAGAAAAAACATCAGGAAATGTGGGTGTGTGTTTTACTGTGTGTGAGTGTGTTGACCAATGACAGCTCCAAATTGATTTAAAGAAAGACAAATATCAGGAAAAATCCCTGGAAATCCCCATTTTTAACTCTTTGTATGCACTAAATTTGTGTGTGTGTGTGTGTGTGCACATGCACAGGTTTGCAGGGTTGATGGAGCGCCAACATGCGGAGGTGGAGCTGATGGAGAGAGAGAACAGCACCTTCCTGGTTAGACACCGGAGCCGAGAGAGTAGTGAATACGCCATCAGCATCAAGTACGAGTTCAGTACCTAGTCCTCCCTGGCCTGTGCCTGGTGGATCCGGGTGGGTTCTGGTCTCACCCCGACCCTGAGGACAGAATAAAGCAGTCATGGACACTGTGGATGAAAAACGCAGAGTTTGGAAAACTATAACAATAATAATAAACGTTTGTGGTGAATCTGGCCCCAGTCACACAGGAAGCGGCAGGTGGCAGAGAGGAGCGGGCAGTTAGATACAGTGGGAATAAATGACCTGTTATTATTTGTTGTTTGGAGAGTGCAGATGGTCCTTGGCCAGATGGTGAATCGCAGCATTAAACACTGGGTCTGGTGTGTTTTTATTTTGGGGAGTTTATATGTGGGAGATTGAAGTGATTCCAAAAAAGTAGAGTCTCTGGAGTTTAAAGCAACCATAGGTAATATTTTTACCTTAAAATTACTGTCCTCTGGTGCAGCCTGGCACCAGTCTTCTTGTCTAAAGCTGTTTGTTTGCTAGCTCTGTTCTAGTGTATTAACTAGGTGAATTAGTTTGCAGCTCAGTTTGATTCTTTTTTTTATTATCTTCATCTTTTTGTTTCTTTTGAAATCCACCTCTGCACTTGCATCCTGCCTTCTCACCTTACACTGTTTACATACACATCCAAATAAATCACATTCCTGAAGAATTGATGTGTGTTTCTTCCTCTCAGGTTCAACAACGAAGTGAAGCACATTAAGATTCTGACCAGAGACGGATGTTTCTACATCGCTGAGAGCAGGACTTTCAAAAACGTTCTGGTGAGAGAGCTTTACTAACCATCACAGCTCCTCTACAGCTTCACTGGATGAATGCAGAGTGCACAGGGCTGGTTCTGAATCAGAATCCAAATCCGAATGTCAGATCTGAATCAGAAGCCATGTGTGCATTGGAATTGGAGTCTGGATAACAGACTGGAGAACCACAGTCAGGATCTGAATCAGAATAAGGTGAATCAAAAGTGGAGATACCTTAATACCTAGGTACTTAAATACTGAGATACTTTAATCTGGATGAATTTTAAAGTGGCATTGAACCATTGCTCAGCAATTACAGCACAACTCCCATCTATACCGCTCTTCTCTCAGAGCAAATATAATTAAAACATGAAATGCAGTGTTCCCACTGAGGGAATTACAGTTGGTGAGGAGGTGGGTGGTTTAGTCTAGATTTGAAGATTATGATTGTGTCTGAGTCCCGAACATTTTCTGAAAGATCATTCCAGAGTTGGGGGGCTTTATAAGAAAAGCTCTTCCCCAGCTGAGGCCTTCTGAATTCTGGGAACTATTAAAAATCCAGTACTCTGCGATTTGAGTAATCATGGAGGCTCATAATAAGAAATAGTATCTTGAAGGTATTCAGGAGAGAGCGCATATAGAGCTTTATATGTTAATAACAGAAATTTGTAATTGATGCAGAGTTTAACAGGCAGCCAATGAAGTGATGACAGAATGGGGCTGATATGTTATTTTCTAGTTTTAGTGAGGACCCTGGCTGCAGCATTTTGAACTAGATGAAGTTTACTTAAATTTATGCTGGTGCATCCTGACAGGAGTGTGTTAATAGTCAAGCCTTGAAGTACAACCTCAATTCCAATGAGGTTGGGACGTTGTGTCAAACATTAAAACACAAAGTGGTAAACCTCGCCCCATTCTTGCTTGTGAATGACTGAGCCCTTCGGAGATGTTCCGTCTATGCTCGGTTATGACACTCACCTGTTCCCAATTAACCTGTTTACCTGTGGAATGTTCCTCAACTTTCCCGGTCGTTTGTTGCCCCAACCCTTTTGGAACTTGTTGCAGGCCAAATTCAAAATGAGTGAATAATTAAAAAAAAAAAACCCCAACAAAGTTTATCTATTTGAACTTTAAATATCTTGTCTTTGCAGTGTATTCAACTGAAAATAGGTTGAAAAGGATTTGCAAATCAACATTATCTTTTTTTATTTATGTTTTACACAATGTCCCAACTTCATTGGAGTTGGTGTTGTAATAAAAGCGTGTACTGTTTCTGTGTCCTGCAGGGATAATGCAACTCTAACCTTGGCGATGCTGCGAAGATGTAAAAAAGCTGTCCTAGTGATATTGTCTATGTGTTGATCAAATGATAAATCTGGGTTAATTATGACACCAAGAGTTCACATTTTTAAACAGTCTTCTAATTTATTTTATTCTGTGTTTGTCATTGAGCTTGGCTGAAATATACAATTGCGTGTCATCTGCCTAATAGTGGAAGTTAATGTCATGGTTTCTTATAATTGTGCCCAATCTGAATCCAGATTAGAACAGCTTTTTCTAAGATCTTGGATAGAAATAGGCCTGTAATTAGATAATATGCTGGCATCAATATTTGGTTTCTTGATCATAGGTTTAAAAACTGCTAGTTTAAAAGCTTTGGGTACATGGCCCAGGCTAAGGGATGAGTTTACTATAGTTAAAAGAGGATTGATAATAACTGGTAGTACCTCTTTGAGTAATTTTGTGGGAATTGCATCAAGTGTGCAAGTTGTATAGTTTGCAGAGGTGATAATCTTCTCTACTTCTAATTGTGGGAGTGGGTAAAAAGTTTCAAGTCTTTCTTTTACAATTTGTTATGTTTTATATCAGCCACATCGGATGACAGCCAGGTGGGTTGAGTTTGTTGTCTAATATTCTCGATTTTATTATTAAAAAAGTCCATAAAGACTTTACTCTTGAGAGTTGCCGGAAATAAACAACTGCCTACAGAGGATTGGGACAGAACCTATAATTCAGTATCAAAATGGGAGTGTGAATTAGAGTGAGAGTCTCACTCTGTGCTGTGTGTCCTGTTCACTGTGCAGGGGTTGGTGGAGTATTATAAACATCACTCGCTCCGAGAAGGTTTCCGGAGTCTAGACACGACCCTGAAGATTCCCTACAGGACACCAAACTTCATACACACCATTAACCACAACACCGGTCAGTTACAGTCATATTTACATACTTATTTATACACACATACATAAATGTGTGTGTGTGTGTGTGTGTGTTACATTTGTGAATATATATTTCATGCTGAAAAATTGAAATATGAAAAATAAATACACACACGTAGGTTGTTGCTAGGGTGTTGCTATGGTCTCAAATGTCAATGGAAGAACAGGGTAGGGAGTTCTGATAAAGCAGTCAAGCATAACACACACACACACACAAACCAATACACACACACACACACACACACACACAGATCAAGGCTGGTCCCCTGTGGCTGGTTTAACCTGCTTTTTTATAGAAAAGGGAGAACGGTGAGGAATGAAGGAGAGGAGGATAAACTTTAATTATGCTGAACAAACAAAATATGATGAGAGGGAGAGAGAGAGAGAGGTAGAGAGAGATGTAGAGTGAGTGAGTGAGAGAGAGAGAATTTGGGATTGGTGTTTTTCAGTATTTTTGTCCTTCCTCATTCTGTCCTCCGTGGTGCTACATTAAAACCATCACTCACAGCTCTGGCCCCGAAAAACTGGGCTCTCCTGCAGCTCCTGGGCCTCCAGATTTAACACAAACACACACACACACACACACACACACACACAAATGGTGATAGATCAGTGGTTCTGAGAAACTTGGTAAACACGTCCAAACACAGAGGAAAACATCTGCACTGTTTGATAAGCTTGCGTGACCAGAGAGATAGAAGGAGAGAGAGAGAGAGGAGAGAGAGAGAGAGAGAGAGAGAGCAGATTCTAAACAATACAGGAACACACTCAAAATATACACACACACACAAAACACAAACAACCCACATAGCACACTCTATATAGACGCACTTCTACAGAACACAGTCCCCACAATACATACCTTTACACAAGACACACCTCCAGGTAATACACACCCCCACATTCTACAGGTATGATACACACCGTCACCAGTGCACAATACACACAATACACAAAACACATAACACACACACACACTGTATATAGATGCACGTCTCGACAGAATGCATAGTCCCCACAATACACACTTTCACACAACACACACCTCCACTCCACATAATACACACCTTCATTAGAACACAATCCACACACTACACAATACACATTACACACACCACCTACATTGTCCACTCTGAAGAACGAGGGCTTCCTGGACACTGATGACATCACCTGTTCCTAATCTCATTCTTATATCCGTTTAGTACCACATTAGCACAGATCTGCCCTTGTTTTGTCTCACAAATTTCTTCTCCTTCTCTTTCTGTCTTACACTTTTCCTCCTTCTCATTTTGTCTCACACAATTCTCCTTTCTGTTTCACACTTCTCCTTCTCATTTTTTCTTACACAATTCTCCTTTCTGTCTCACACACTTCTGTTTCACACTTCTCCTTTTCGCTTTATTTCACATATTTCTCCTTTCCATCTCACACACTTCTACTCTTTCTCTTTCCGTCTCACACACATCTTCCTCGCTTTCTCCCTGTCTCTCTTTTTCCTGCTGGTGTGAAGGTCCACCTCTCTGTGGCAGTGGCGGCTTCGTCCCTCCGTCCATGTCTCCGTTCTGGTCAGGTATGGACGATGAGAATTGTCAGCGATGGCCTTGTGTTCGCCAGCCTGCACTCTATGGGGTTTTTATCCATATGTGGGGACTCTCCTACCCTTTGTGGGAATAAACACCAGTCCTCACTCTTTCCTCTTGTGTCTGCAGTATTCTGTCCCCGTGTGGTGGGGGTGGCGATGGCGCGATATGACTTTTGCTCCAGAGACACTCGGGAACTCTCTCTGCAGGTGGGAGACCTTGTTAAGATCTACAGCAAAAGTCCAAATGGCTGGTGGAGAGGAGAGGTCAACAGCAGGGTGGGAGTCATTATACACACACACACACACTGTACACAACATACACTTACATCAACACACATTATACCCACTGTACACACCACACACACACACACTGTACACATCATACATTTACCTTAACACACACCATACACACACTGCACACACTTAACACTTACCTCAGCACACTATACACATTATACACACCTCATCATACACACCAATGTAACTGTGTATGTTAATGAGACTGATCTTGTTTCTGATTGGACGGCAGGTGGGGTGGTTCCCCTCCACTTATGTAGAAGAGGAGGAGTGACTTAATTGCTGCAACCTAAAACCACAGAGGGACTTTAAACAGAACCGAGGTGTGTTTGTGTAGGGCTTCATGCAACAGATGCTGACCCTGAGCGAGGAATCCAGACTCCCTCTGAGCGAGAGGAAGAATCCGAAGCCAGGAGCAGAGACTCGGAGGAACCAGTGCTCAGGGCTGTTCTAGATACTGAACTGTGCTTTAATCCTGGACTGAATTAAACACTTTGACAGAGAATCACTGGAACTGGAGCCTCTTACCAACTCAGCCTCAGCTTTTCATTAATAATCAGACAGTCTCTCTATTTCGCTCTCTCTCTCTTTCTTTTTCTCAACCTGTCGCTTCTTGCTTTCTGTTTCTCACTCTATTTCTTTTACCCTGTCGCTTCCTGCTCTCTCTGTTTCTCTCTCTCTTGCTTTCTCTCTTTGTCTATCTCTCACTCTTTCCTTCTCTCTTCTCTTGCCCTGTCGCTTCCTACTCTCTCTCTCTCTCTCTCTCTCTCTCCCTCTTTCCCTGGGGCCTCCTTTCTCCTTGTGTTAATAAATAAAAATCTTGGACGTCCCGTAATTTCCAGAGTGGTGGCAGACTGTGGGGAAAAGCCCTGAGCTGATTCTTTTCCCTTTCTTCTTTCTTTCTCTCTTCCTTCACTCTATGCAGTCTTTTCACCTTGTGTTATTATTGATGATTTCATCTACGGGTTCCACCTCTCTCTCTCTCTCTCTCTCTCTCTCTCACACTCTCTCTCTCTTCTCCATTACAACATGATAATGGTTGTATATTAGTTTATCTCTCTAAGGAGATGATGGGATGAGTTTGATAGAAAGAAAAGAAAGTGAGAATGAACATTGAAGAAAGAAAGGCAAAGATGTTACAGTAAACAAGAGTCTTAAACTGCAAACAATCTTTAATCTAAGTGTATATTTATGACTGTGTTGTTAAATAAAATGATTACAACAAACAAGTAGTTGTCCAATGCTGAGAGTTTTAAACCCCTCTGGTGAAGTCTTGGAACTGGGTGTGGTGACATTAAGCTCATGTGCAGCTGCTACAGTGTGTCCCATTTCGTCTTATGTTGTTCTATAGAGATTATACACACACTGAAATTGCTCAGTGTAGAGTGTTGTCCACAAACATTTGGACATATTGTGTATTTAGAAAAATGTCATGCTGTAGCACCTAGAGTAAGCAGGTCAATTGTCTTCCCAGGGGCCTCCACCTGGTCGACCATGCTTACTTTCTCCATGTTGTCCAGGGGGGGCGTTCTACTCAGAAACCCAGACAACCTTAAGTGGCTCCTCCATCTTTGATGGAGCAGCAGCTACTCTGACCTCCACCTGGATCGCTGCCATTTATATTTGTTGTTAGTGTGTTCGAATTCTGCATTCCACATTAAATGGTGCAGCAGTTGCATTAATAACTGTTGCCCATTTAAGGTGGAATGGAGAGTTCGAAACATACATTGTTTTTCTGAGTTTTTGTGTTGATTTTGAAATATATCAACATTTAACACTACACGACTGTCTCTAGGTTCATCTACAGCATTTAGGAAAGGGTGTAGACCGCTACAGTGACTAGTGGTTGTAGCTCAGACATGGAAGTCCTTAAATGGGCATGACTCCCACTCCCTAATGACAGTGGTCTATTACTGAAAGGCTTTGACACACGTTCATTTTGTCCAGAGCATTGAAATGCCAAAGAGAAATGTGTTTTGACAGTGAGTTAATGGTCAATCGAGGCTGGGTTTAACCACGAGGGTGTGGACTGTGAAAACAGGGTATGTTTGGAACAGAGAGAGGACAGTAAAAACAGGATAGAGGCAGAAAATAATGCAGAAAAGACTCTTCAGCTCAGAGTCTGACAGCAGGAAATCCAATGAAGACTGACGGGAGGGGAAAAGAGAGAGAGAGAGAAAGAGAGCGAGAGAGAACAGAGAAGGATCCAATCCTTCAATCCCCTGACCTAAAAGTGTCACTAGGTGTTGAATGAAAAGTAAAAAGGAAGTGCAGGTGTGTGTGTGTGTGTGTGTGTGTGTGTGTGAGGCTAAGGTAAAATATTTATGTAAATACTGAAATGTTTTCAATTAAATATATTTTATATCGATGCTGTGTTTGTTAATGTAAGCATTTTAGCGATGTCAAATTTAATGTGTTAAAAATTATACAAAATTTTCACAGTGCTAATTTTTCACAGGTATTAGGACAGCCCCACCGATCAATCATTATCCCTCACTAACCCCCGACCTATCATCATCCCTCAATAAACCCCCTGACCAGTCATCCTCCCTCACTAAACCCACCAACCAATCATCATCTAACATTAAACCCACTGACCAATCATCATCCCTCACAAACCCCCCCCGACCAATAATCATCCTTCACTAAACTAACCGAAACCGACAAATCATAATCCCTCACTAAACCCTCCGACCAATCATCATCCCTCACTAAACCCCATAACCAATCATTATCCCTTACTAAACCCCCTGACCAGTCATCATTCCTCAACAACCCCCTGACCAGTCATCATCCCTCACTATACCCACCGACCAATCATCATCACTCACTAAACCCCCTGACCAATCATCATCCCTCTCTAAACCAACCGACCAATCATCATCCCTCACTAAACCCTCTGACCAATCCTGACCAATCATTATCCCTCACTAAACCCCCTGACCAATTATCATCCCTCAATAACCCCACTGACCAGTCATCATCCCTCAATAACCCATCTGACCAATCATCATCCCTCTCTAAATCAACCAACCAATCATCATCCCTCACTAAACCCCTTGACCAGTCATCATCCTTCACTAAAACTACCGACAAATCATCATCCCTCACTAAACCCCCTGACCAATTATCATCCCTCAATAACCCCTCTGACCAGTCATCATCCTAAACCCACCCACTAAATCCACCAACCAATCATCATCCCACATTAAACCCACTGATCAATCATCATCCCTCACTATGCATCATCCCTCACTAAACCACCCGACCAATCATCATCCCTCACTAAACCCACCGACCAATCATCATCCCTCACTAAACCCACCGACCAATCATCATCCCTCATTAACCACCCGACCAATCATCATCCCTCACTAAACCCCCTGACCAATCATCATCCCTCACCAAACCCTCTGACTAATCATCATCCCTCACTAAATATCACCCCTCCCCAGTAAACATTTAGCCATTGATTCAACATTGATCATACTGCTGTATAATCAACATTTTCTTAAGGTTGAAAACAAAAGTTGAAAAGACGATTATCAGAATATTTTGGAAGTCCATTGACGTCATTAATTGGTCCAGAAATAACTGATTTGTTTAAAACGCATTTTGGATGTCCACTGACGTTATTAATTGGTCAACATTTAACTGACTTATTAAGATGGATTTTGGACAACCATTGGCTTTTAAAATATGTCATTGACGGACCCCCGTCCAATCATCATGCCTTACTAAACATCATCCCTCACTAAACCCCCCAACCACTCATCATCGCTCACTAACCACCCTGCCCAATCACCATCCCTCAATAAACCCACTGACCAATCACCATCCCTCACTGAATCTGGAAGTAGAAGGGGGTGTTTCAGATAAAGTGGCCAGTGAGTGTCAGAAGAGGGGGGATGTTTCTAATTTAGTGGCCAGTGAGTGTCAGTAGAAGGGGGTGTTTCTGATAAAGTGGCCAGTGTGTGTCAGTAGAAGGGGGTGTTTCTGATAATGTGGCCAGGGTGTGTCAGTAGGAGCAGATTGTTTCTGATAAAGTGGCCAGTAAGTGTCAGTAAAAGGGGGATGTTTCTAATAAAGTGGCCAGTGTGTGTCAGGAGGAGCAGGGTGTTTCTGATAAAGTGGCCAGTGTGTGTCAGTAGGAGTGGGGTGTTTCTGATAAAGTGACCAATAAGTGTCAGTAGAAGGGGGGTGTTTCAGATAAAGTGGCCAGTGTGTCTCAGTAGAAGGAGGGTGTTTCTGATAACATGGCCTGTGCTGACTGTGTTACAGGTGAGAGGTTTTGGAGCTGTGTTTTTAACGAGCTGCAGTTTTTCCAAAAATAAGACTCTGCAGTTTTTATTCCTCAGAGAGAGAGCAGATTATTCAGAAAGAAATAACATCCAGGTAAACAGGTCACTCTCTCTCTCAATCTCTCTCTCAAACAGACACACACACATACACACACTGCAGTGGTAAAATATACACGAGAGTGAGTGTGTGTGTGTGTGTGTGTGAGGCAAAGCAAGAGTGTGTGAGAATGTGTGTGAGAGTGTACCGCAGACAGAAACTGGACTGAAAGAAAGTGGACTGTGTTTATTCAGTTCTCTTCACCATGAGGAAATGACAATATCTTGCATTAACTCTATGAAATTGTGAACACAGCGCACACTGGGTAAACATTGTCACTAAACCAACAGAGGGCTCTGTCAATAGGTCTGCATGATATATAGATATATTGATTATTATTTTGATATCAGCTTGCACAGTGCACAGGGCTGACTCTAGAATATTGTGGGTTCTTTTATTTTGAATGAATGAATGATAGTCACTCTCTCATTACACTGTCATTGTCTTTTAAATTATATTATGATAATATTAATAACAACATTAATGTCAGGGAAAAAACAACATG
The DNA here is from genome assembly GCF_029633855.1 of Hoplias malabaricus. Classification (NCBI taxonomy): domain Eukaryota; kingdom Metazoa; phylum Chordata; class Actinopteri; order Characiformes; family Erythrinidae; genus Hoplias; species Hoplias malabaricus. The sequence goes on along the minus strand of NC_089820.1, from coordinate 72,628,635 downwards.
TTCCTAAATTAGGAATCTTAACCTAACCTTGTGAAGGTTTCCCAGGTGGTTAGTAGGTGGCGTACTAAGCCGACTCAGACACTGCAAAAGCCTGCAATATGAAAATGAGCCCGCTGAGCAATCACAGTGTTTGTTTACTCTGTGCTGTAACCAACCACAGCTCCAGACGAGTTTCTGTTTTCATGTTATCCAATAAAACATCAAAATTTCTGTTAAAATTAAGCTATACTGCAAAAAAGATTATGTCCGGTTAATTGAAATGATCTTAAATTTGGTTGAAATCTTCAATATCTGACGGTTTGAAAACATATTAGGAATATTATACAATTAGGTTTACTATGCATTATTTACTAGTTTTAATTAAATATTAAATGCAATTTTGTATTTTGCATATTGTAAATATTCACATAACTTTCTTACAATAATCTCAGAATGAGAAAACTTTATAGATATCGGCCAGATTTCAAATGATTTCTCTGGATAAATCTAGAAAGAAATCTAAGTGTGATATGAAGCTATTTGTTTATAACCATAGAGTTTATTCCATGTTGTGCAGCCCTAATACTGGGTCATATTTGGTTTCCACAGTGAGAACAACACATGAACTCGCAAATGCCCTTCACTGAGTCCAGACAGACATGAGTAATGCTAAGACTAATTTCTTCTCTGTTTCTGAGCTGTAGCTGGTGATCAATACGATAGAAATGTGCGACCATTATTTAGTAAACATTACAATAAAACTCCAGCTGTTTCCAGAAGTTACAGCACTGATACAACCACAGTGACTTTCTGCATAATTTACAGATACCTCAGCAAGTCTTCACCTCCAGATCTCTTGGTATCTCTCATGACTCTAATACTTTTCACTCTGAGAGCACAGCAAAATTGTTATAAGTTTATTCATTTGTTTGCTGATGTTTTTTTCCTTGTTTTAATTATAATTGATCAATTCTGTTCAATTTGTGAAATAATCCTGATTGGGTTTTTATATTATTCTTTATGGTTTTTCTGAGAAATTATCCTGATATTTCTGTTCATTTTGAGGAGCATTTTAACAGTGTGTCAGCTCAATAAAATCATTTCACTTAAAATGAGTAAAACCCAGAAACAGGAGAATAATCTTATAATGTTCTCACAGTGATCTCATAATGAGGAATTATTATTATCAGAGGTACAGACACATTTAAGGATACTTGTTCTTAATAAGATTTCATGTTTTCCTGTGTGTGTGTGTGTGTGTATAGCAGTAGATTTGAATCAGAACCTGTGCGAAGAAAAATGATCTAAACCAGAGGGGCAGAGAGTAAAAATCCCCTCCGGGATTTCAGTCTAACCGACTCAAAGTTGTCTGCTTGGTGGGAACTGAATCTCGGGAAGGAGTTTTATTCTACACAGTTCTATACAGTTATTTGGAAGTTTGGGCTTAAGTGATCTGGCTAACTAAAAAAAAACCTGGTTTACCCCTCAGTGAGAAATGTGTCTTTTCCAGTGTGCCAAGATTGATCCAGGATTTTTTAGTTTAGCCAGATAACTGTAGCTTTAATATAAACTTTGTTTAATAGGAGAGGATTTCAGAGACATTCCTATTGGAATGCTGGACAAATCCTGAAGGTAGGTCTTAAAGGATCTAGCTTGGAAATCCTGTTCTTGTGCACCAGTGACTCAGGAATATACGGTGAAACTCTTGTCATCAGTTTTAGTGCCTGACACCAGCCCACATTACGTGTTATGGTTTTCACCTCGTAGAAACCTCCCCTGGATCTTTACTGTTTTTGGTGGATCTTGTTCTTTAGCAAATGTTACCCTTCTGAACATGATCTTTTACTGAGTAAAATCCTCCTAAATCCAGTTGAAAGATTTCTAATATTTCTTTTTCAAAACTTATAAGGTTAGAGTAGGAACTGTGGGTATAAGATTGTTCATTCAGTGTAGGACATTTTTGACATTCAGACAGTGTCAAAAGCATTATTTTCTTTGATTTAGTATTAGACACTCTCTTTAAAGAAATTCACTTAAACAAGTAAAAGACATTAGAAACAGATAAGTTATTACATCATTCCTACATCATCTCAGATATTAGAGACACAGACTGGATTTATGAGGATTTCACTTTAAAATGCGGCTATTTTTCGCAGTGTAGTGGACATGATGGGTATAAAATGTCTAGGTGTGTTGCCGTTGAAGTCAGCAGATCATTAATATTTAAATATGTGTAATTGTTTTTGGGTTTCAGAGCAGGTTGTCTTTAGTTGTCCTTTAGTCCGTCCTCCAGAGGAAAAGCTGGAAATCTCCTGTGGAGAGTCTGTGTGATGCAGCAACAGGAAAAGTGGAAAGTGAAGGCCAATATTCACTGAGACCAGCCCACTAAAGTGCTACACAGATTACACACACGGGAGGGGGCTTCCGAATTCAACCCAAGACAACCCCCCCATCACCAGAGTTTGACTCGAAACACCAGTGGTTTCCAGTTCCCTGTGGTGAGACCTGACTTCTCATCAAAAAACCTTTCTATTGAAGCAACAAAACCTTGGAATATATCCCGGCTGGTTACAGTGAATATCCAGGCTCCGCCCATAGATGTGTTCCTTCATTGCTGTTGTTGTGAGGATGGGCAATTAATGCTAATAAAAAATCCCACCAAACCAACTGTGTTTATATCCCAACCCATACATTTACAATCTCTAGTTTCTCGTTAGTTTAATCACAAATAGTTGAACCTGCATATCCAAACCCAGCTTATGGAAATGTCGGCAGTTTTGTAAAATGATACATAATCATAAATTTGCGCTGTGTTAATTCTCTTGAAGAGTCATTTATCCACAAAAACCCAAATAAAAGTTTTCCAATGTTGTCTCTGCCATTTTCTGAAGTCCTCCATGTGTCTATATTAATCACAGTATGATGAGGGTTTCTCCTGCAGAGCCGTCTGAGAGCTGGAAGGTCAGGCTAATTTAGCAGTGGTGTCCAACCTTGTCCGACACGGACTGAGAGTTCCTAAATCTTCCATGGTTTTGTGGACGATAGACAGAGAAAGACCTAAAGTCTGTGAAATCTTGGGCTGAGAAATGTTCTTTTTCAGCTGTTTCATTCTGTCTTGGCCAAAGTGGTGACCATGCACTTCTCGGAGTGATGGCCACGCCGCTTTTGTGGTGAACCTGCCCCCTCTGTGTGGTGAACACACCCCCTATCTAACCTTTGGAGTACGTTTCTTTTTTTAGTGAGGACACTAATTGTTTAAGCTTTTTAGGTGGAATTATTTCACATTCTTGCTTGAAGTACAACTTCAGTCCTGCGTCTCCTTTGTCATATTTTGTTCTTCATAAAGTGCCATACATAAGTGTTCACAAATTGAGTGAATATTTGTGCAAAAAAAAAAAACAATAAAGTTTTTCCGTTTGTACATTATCTTGCCTTGCAGTGTATTTAATTGAATATAGGTTGAAAAGTATTTGCAAATCATCATATTCTGTTTTATTATGGTTTTACACAATGTCCCATCTTCAGTGGAATTGGGGTTGTATTTCAGAGACAACTCTGGAAATCTGTTCTTTGAGGTTTTGTCATTAATTAAAACTTCATGAGAATAAACACAGCACAGATTTCTGATTTTAATTTGAATAGGATTTTTACAAAGGTCTAGCCTCACTACACACAACCAGGTTTACATTTTGTGGGCAGAGCTTGGAGAGATCAACAGGCTAGTCTTTCTGAAATCAGATTGTGGCTCTAATAGTTTTTGTAGTTTTGTAGACTCCAGCAGTTCAACTCAAAGTCCTTGTGTTTCGCTGCTGCTCACCAAGTCCAAGCACCTTTATTTCCTCAGAGAGATGATAAAACCCAGCAAACCAGGCCCAGCAGGAAGACTGGGATCCCAGCGCTGTGCTGGATGCTGTGGGCGGAGTCAAGACCCTGACAGGACTCTCCTTGGCACTGAGCCTGTTCACACAGAAGCCCGGAGAACCCGGTGGGACATTGGCAGCGCTGGTTCTGCACACACACTCCGCCATTCTGACACCGCTGGAGGATGTTATCACATACTCGAGCTGTGGGAAAACAGGAGAAACAGAATCATGTCATGGTTTAACTGTCAGACATCACTGGCACTGTCTCAAACACAAATGGAGATAAGTTTTGTTCCAGCAGTGATTACATATTTAAATATCACTGTCAGCAATACGGACTCTTCTTAACGGTATGAATTGGCAGATATACTGACATCTACTTCCCTGGATATGTCAGAGATTCTGTAACCTATCCACCCCCATGTAGGACCCACTCTGTGAATGGTTTAACTTAAGAAAATACCCGGTTTGTAGTGTTTGTATAGTATGTATAGTATATGGTATAGAGTTTGTATAGTATATTGTGAATCTGTTTCCTTCACTGTGTTTTACCACAGGGCCCTATTCTTGGACCTTTCCTGGTTTTCCTTATTCATTTTTGTGAAAAGTTTTCAAAGTTATACTGACACCTAGTGGCCTGGAATAAACTTGTTTTGAAATGGCTGCACTTAGGTGGTGGACGCACTCTATGGAGCATAAACTTGTTCATTCAGGGACAACAAAGCTGTTTGATTCACCGTCTAAATGGAGAAAGAAATAATATAAAAATAATAAATAACTATTTTTAATTATTATTCTCTGCAAATTTTAGAGGCAGAAATAACTGCACCTTTAAAGATGCCTGGGGTGGGGTGAGGTGTTGGCTAAGGTCCTAGAGGTAAATGGAATGCAATGCTGCAGTGGAGAAAGCAGTAATGAGAACAAATGGCAGGGTTTTTGGGATGCAGATCGCCACACGTCTGCAATATGAGGAGAAAATTGAAAACAAAATTTCCTGTCCTCCAGCCACAGGCTTTTTTTTCTTTTCATAAAACACACACAGAGAACCCTCCCACTGAGAACTCCTCAGTGCCGGGACGCTTTTGAAATGCAAACCAGATGCAGAGGTCATTTCACCATCAAACACATAATATTCAAAAAATTATGTGTTTATGAACCATTCAGCAACTTCCCTCAAGGTCAGAGTCTTGAAAACGGGAGTGAACTGAAGTCTAGGACTAAACACATCATTAATGCACTGGATACAAGCCAGAACCACACAGCACAGGACCGGAGGACATTTTTAACATGAATATACAACACTGCAGTCGTTATTATTCACATGAGCGCACTGCAAAAATCATGTTTTTTTTATCTTCTTAAATTTTGCTGATATTTCTAATATTTCATATTCGGAGATAGTTCAAGATATTATAGTCATCTGCCAATAGAATATATCACTTTCAATGGATAAATTCATATAAAATAGGGAACAAAAGAAATAAAAGAATCGGAACAGGTGAATAATCTTATAATATTCATATTAATAACCTCATGATCAGAAATATTAAACATATAATGTAAACTTAAGATTATTTTACTGAATAAGAGATCATTTCTGCAGTGTGGGGCTATTTTTGTGAATGCATCCTTTACATTCTGCATTGTTCCTCATTTATAATAAATAATATCTGCTACAATATTAAATATACACATTAATAAATATGCCCAGTTCCTTTATTGTGGATTTCTGGTTTGTATCAAGAGCTTCTTCACTGAAAAGAGAGTGACCTTGTTTTGTGAGTCTGGGGAAATGTGCAGTATGTATATATACGTAGGCCTAGCATTTGCAATGATAGAGTGAGAGAGTGATGATAGAATGACAGAGTGAAAGAGAATGCCATTCATGCCCTTCATTCATCTCACACAGATCATGTAAACACGGTTCTGTGAGAAAGTGATTGCTGCTGCATTGTGCTCAGCTCATTATTCAGGAACGAATTTCCTCAGGGAGAAGAACAGAGCCCTGTTTGTTTGTTTATTAAATTGAGTTTAATTTCATGCTGCTTTGTGTGCTGTGATGAATCTCCTTTAAAAAATAAAAGCCCCTGAAGAAATGATTTACGAGCAAATAGGGCAAAAATAATCAAAAAATAACACTCAAGGATCTCTCAGACTGTGTGGAATTGTCTTAAAATGGTATGGAAATCATTTTAAACCTAGTCGATATCTAAAATGCCTCTCATTGTAATTATGAGATTGTTTCAAGATGATTTTTTACTTATTTTAAGAGATATACCAATGGAATGAGACACTTTATCCACCCAACATGACAAAAAACTTATAATATTATCTAGCAACAGCTACAAAAGTCTCAGAATATCTCTGTAACAAGTACATAATGAGAAATATTAAAGATATTGACTTGATTTTGGGTGATTTGACATAACAAATTACAAGTTTTTCAGTCTCTGTATGTAATTGATATTTATTGGCTCTATATTGGGCCCCTCTTAATTTTCCTTTCTCCATTTTGTGGGTGGAAAGAGATTATTAATTAATGCAAAAATTCCAGTAGCCTGGAAGAATCAGGAATTCTGTACTAAACCTATTTCACAATATCTGCCCCCACATGGGGGACCCGCTCTATGGAGCATAATCTGGTTTATTCTGGGATGACAGAGCAGCTTGATTCTACATCTCCTGTGAGCTGCACTTTATTTATTATTTTTACATTGTTTTCTATAATCACTTTTGTAAATGTCATTAGGCACTTTTTGAGGATGAAAAACAACTGACAGCTCATTATGAGTAAAATCAACAAATCCAGAGTTCAGGATTCGATTAGGAAATCTCTGAGATGAGACCAGGACTTAAACAAAGCTGTTTGTTGTCGTGTTTGTTGTTGTGTGTTGAGAGAGGCAGATGCTCAGAGAGTTTGGGATTTTTCCTCAGAGTGGCGGCTCTTGGTAGATTTTCTTCGGGATTCAAACTTTTAATCCCTTGCCTTGTGGAGTTTACTTTGTGGGATTAGCCTCCAGAAGACCCTCGGCGCCATTGTCTTTCCTCCAGCATCTGCACCCAGATTAGCTCCCTCTCTTTTCTCTCTGTCTTTCCTTCTTATTCTCATTGTGAACATAGGAGAAGGAGCAGCTCGGTAAAACTGAGTAAAGCACAGCTCCCGAGCTAATGTGGCACAATTCACACTGCAGCAATATTTGCAGTCTTTGGACATACACTGTCCACAACAAGTGCCTCAAAATGCCACAGAAAAACCACAGTCAATCACATATTAGGATCACTGTAGAGAACCAAGTTTCTAATACTGAACAGAGCAATTTCAAGAACCAGAGTCCTTTTTTTTTAGGTGCTCCTTCTCCTGATACACTACATCAGGCTTCTCAATATCAAGGGTCTCTAAAAACAGAGTGTCTTTATACCCCTCTGGCCCACATTTGGCATTAGGCCTGGTGACCTCCAGCTCATGTGCAGCAGCTCCAGAGCATCCTATATCATGTTCTTTCATAGGGACTGTACACATTGCACAGTTTATTATCTGTATAAACAGTATAACATTTTTATTGTATATAGAACAACTGACATTGCTGATACTACTCCAGCAATGTGTATGTGTGTATAAATGTGTATGTGTCTGTGTACAAATGGAATTTGATTTACATTGTGAAGACCACAACCAGTTTACACACTCATATTGTGAGGATTTGTCTTCGTTGTGTGGACCACCAGTTGGCCAGGGTTAAGTTCAGAGAGGTGCCCCTAGAAATCTTGGGCCCCATGAAAGATTACAATTTTGCTCCCAACACAGAACCCCAACCCCAACCAAAGGATAATGTGTGGCAGTGAAATTTTTGAAGTGCAACCTAACTAAATTCAAGTCTGCATTTGGCTGACTCTGAACACTTCTAACAATTATATCTTGATGACACTTACTTACATGCGGAATACCTTACTTTACAATGAGGTATGCTGTATGTGATCAGCTACCTAGCAAGTTAATAACAAGGTGATAACATTAGTTGATGGTAACATTTAATTATAACATAATTTTAATTATAACAGATTCTGTATTATGCACATAATGGATACCAGGGCCCTCCGGCAAACATCATTAGTAATCAAGATTTCTAAAACAAGTTATTAGTACCAGCATCATGTAGGGTAATAGTTTATCTCGCGTATTAGCCTAGTAGTTTATATAGTTATAAGCTATCTACATTACAGTCATCTGATCTCCTATGGCAATAAAGATTATTTAAATAGAATGATACTGCACTGCTAATTGTAAATTGTTATCTTGATAATCCAACCAGGTTAATACAAAATCTGTTGGTCTATCATTCGCTAGTATGTTTAATGGCACCAAGTTAAGGTCAGAGAATTATACCTTTCTTTGGAAAAAACTGAGTCAATAACTGTCTCCCTCTCAGCTTTCTGCTTGCATTTTTGATAAACAGACTTCATGGTTCACCTGACCACCACCACAGCTCAAGTGTGTACCTATAGTGGTATTGCTCACTTTAGAACAACTAACAGCTGAGCATACACATTTCAAGTGTCCTGCTCTACCAGAATTGTCAGACTGTACCATTCAGTAAAAAGAGAGAGGGGTGAAATGACAATATGATAAACAATTTGAGAAAATGATATAGCAAATCATAACCATATTTGTTTATTTTAACAGATGAAATTATATATTTATTTCAAAAGCCTACACAAGGAATACAATTAAAATAATATTAATAGCCCTCAAAGGGCCCCCCTGTCAGTGCCAGGCCCTTAGAATTGCCCTAACTTTTCCCCCATGGCGGCGTCCCTGGTTAAGTTAGTAGTACTTAAGTGAAAGTCAATGGTGAGTTCACAATATAAGTGGAATGTCTAATTAATGTATACACAATTTTGTGTGTGGTCTAGATATTCATTGCATTGCAGAGACAACAATCTTTTTATACACTCACATTGTGGGGACTTCATGTCCCCATGATGTAATAATTTCCTATAAGTGTACAGGAAATGAATGGAACCATGGGGACAAGACTCTGTGTCTGAGTGTGTCACTGTGAGGCTAAAGCTAAGGCTAAAGCTAGCCTCAGCTTTTGTAGTGGACTGTTTGGCTTGAGTTGGAAGTTGGGTAGATGCCCCTGCGGCAGCTCATTACTCTGCACAGAGCTGAGGCTAATGTGAACTCTCGTTTATTTATCACTTAACTGCGTTCGTTATCAGCTTCTTTAATTATTTAACGAACTCTAATAGGGTCTGACAGCACAGTCCTTTAAAGGACCTTTACAGCCTGTTTCATGAGCATCGACAGAACTCATGAGAGCTGTTTCACTAAGTGTTTCACCAAATTACTCCAAATGTTTTATTTTTATTAAGATTTACACAGAAGGTATGAGGTTATGGTCATGTATTTGAAAATTACACACTAGATAACATAGTGCTAGCTCAACTTTACCTCATCACTAATGTGAAGCGCAACAAGGAAAAAAGAAAACAGTAAATCTCTCTCTCTCTCACTCACTTTTTCCTTCACTCTCCAACTCTTTCTGGATCTAAAAAGTATCTTTCGTATCTTTTTAGATGTGATATCAAATCCAGGTATCTACAGGGTGTGTGTGTGAGATAAATGTAATTTGATTCTGTAATATTAAAATAATATCTCATTTTATAGAAGACAAATCGTCCTCTCTTACCTTGGTTTCGATTTGCGACTCCGAGAGAGGAAACATTTGGTCGAACTGAAGATAAAGACATATATAAATTAGGTTATCATTCAGTACAGACAGTTCTTTGACAGTCTAACACTTTCAACCAATGAAATTAACCTCTCCACCCACAAGCTAGGGTTGGATTAACACCCTGTAAACACAACTCAGTGTGTATTGGAGTTGCTCACTAACAGCTAAACAGCTGTTAGTGAGCAACTCCAATACACACTGAGTTGTGTGCTACAGTCATTATGGTATGTTTTTATCCAGTGGGAAATCTAACCCCACACTACGATAAAACACACTTGTGGGTGGAACTTGGAGTCTGAAATTATAAATTAATGATCATTTGTGTTTGACTGAACTCACCTGCTGTGCCATGGTTGCTTTGAATACCTGCAAAGAAAAAAAGAATATTATTATCCTTTCATCTTCTGATTATTCTTTTCATTCTGTGAAATACCAGTGGACCAATAGAAACGCTCTGATGTTAGGACTAGAATAACAATTCATTAAAAGGTACAGCAGTTAGAATCAGTGATTTTTTTAAATAAAGTAATGATTGTGAGTATGTGATTGTTTTGATGATGCTGAGTTTTAAAATTTAGATCATCTAAACCAGCTGTCCCCTCCAGGGTGTGATCCTGTCTTGCGCCCAGTGATTCCAGGTAGGCTCTGGACCCACTGCGACCCTGAATTGGATGAACGGTTACAGATAATGATTGAATAAATGCATGAATGAATGAATGAATTAATAAACCCAGCAAGAATGCCCCTGCAGCTGTTACTGATCTTGAGTTGTGGTGTTGGGTTAGTAGTGGTGTGTTGAGTTGTTAGTATTCTTGTTAAATATTGGGGCTGAGTCGTTAGTGGTGTTATTGGTGTTGGGTTGAGCCGGTGATATTGTTATTGTTGGTGCTGTGTTATTAGTGCTGGGTGGCATTGTTGGTGTTGAGATATCTGTGTTGAAATATTAGTGTTGAGATACCGTTGTTGAGTTATTGGTGTTATCTGTGCTGGGTTGAGTTATTGGTGCAGGTTTGAGTTATTGATGTTGAGATATCAGTGTTGAGTGATTGGTGTTGAAATATGTGTTGACGTTTTGGTGTTGAGATATCAGTGCAGAGTTATTGGTGTTGAGTTATTGGTGTTAAGTCATTGGTGTTGTAGTCTGTGTTTAATCCAGACAGCGAGTCTGTGGTTTGTAGTCTGACCCAGCTCAGATGGAAACGGTGATTAGTTTTGGAGCAGCGTAGCGTCAGAGAATCACAGAGAAAACCGTAGAGTTTTGACTCCAATATCGGACCTCAGTCTCGGGCCGGGCCTTTATTGTTTTATTAATGGAGGCGCTGTCACTCAGACAGGTTTAAATCACAGCTTTGCCTTTTCTCATCTTCCACAGCCAGGAATGACAGCTCTGACATTTCACATCGCATTAATAAAACCTAGACCTCAGAGGTTCTGAAAGCAGTTCTGACTTTAATGGAGCAGACAAGGAGAGAGAGGCAGCCCAGGGTGGGCTTCACCAACAAGAACACTCTGCGTTTACTAGAGCTCAGCGTAAACAATTATTATTACTGTGATTAATATTAGTACAGCACCCTCTGCAGTGGAGAATGAGACGTCATCATGGATCTGAAACCGGACTGAGCCGAACCGCATTAACCAGTGGAACCACACCATTACTGCAGAGCACCACCCCCAGATCTTAAATATAAATGTGTATGTTGGAGTGACTGAATGAATGTGTATGTATGTATGTTTGTATGTATGAGTTTAAAGAGTGAGTCTGAATGTATGAATGAATATTGGTATGTTTGAGACTGTCAGGCTGAGTGAGTGAATATATGTATGGGTGAATGAATGAGTTTGTATGAGTGAGTGAATGAATGCATGTTTGAATATGTATGAAGGAATGCATTTATATGAGTGAGTCAGTGCATGTGAGTGATTGACTGAGTGAGTGATTCCATTAGGTTCTACATAGTTTTCAAGCTGCTGTGGAGTCCCTGAAGGAACCAGTTTATTCTCCTCAGTGGGCCATATTTTGAACATGCGTACTGCTGATATATCCAGGCCACTAGGTGTCAGTGTTTCAGATCTAAAGAAAAATCAGTAGAGGAAGTGACTGACTGCTGCTTTAATGCTCTGCACTTTCAGTAGGTGATGTTTCCTGGCGGAAAAGCAGATGTGTTTTAAAGAGTAAAATCCAACAGGTATTTATTCTGCACACCCGGGGGTGGGGATACTGCGCTGTAATTTCATATTCACTATGAAGGAAACAGGTGCTAATGTGGATTTTATTTCTCCTTCATGGTTTTCCGGCTCCTGCTGCAGATGTGTGGCTTTGGCTTTTTAATAAAGGCCTGTCAATCTGAGCCCAGATCCAGCTTTATGAGAGCTTTCATAACAAAGAGCAGGCAGAGAGAGATATTAAAGCCTTTAAGACATACACACAAACACACACACACTGTGTGTGTTTGTGTGTATATATATATATATATATATATATATATATATATACACACACACAAACACACACACACAGTGTATGGTGCTCAAGCCACACATTAATATAAATAATACAATCAAAGTATTACATACATAATGTCATAACTCATTAACATTCCTATTCCGGCGCCATTAACTTGAGCACCAGAAAGTATTTGGTCAAGATACGATTATGTTGTCTCATCTATTTCTGTATGAGCATAAGACACTATTAAATGTGATATTCATAATTTTAATCCATTAAACCTTTTCTAAAATTCTGAAATATTTCCTTTTCAATTGCTGCTCTCTGCTCTGTTGACACTGGAAAAAGCTCCAGTGTTTGTACGCAGCCCTGGCTCAGTAAATGGGAAACAAGCTAAGTGTCTTTGTCCAAACCTGCTCAGCTATCTCTCTCTCTCTCGGCATTTGGACAGTGGACAGACCTCTACATTTAGGAGAGTGTTAACTAGTAAAGTGAAAGTAAACACAGAGGAAATATGCTACAAAACTAAACAGTGAATAAAAACTTACAGGCAAATTACACTTCAGCTACCAATATGATACGGCTACTTCTTATACACACACTTCGTTACACCTTCTGAATGAGCACAAAGACAAGGGGGAGTTTGTTTTGCTGTGAGAACAGTAGTTCTCCAGATCTGTAGATATTATCATTGTGTACTACATTAAGTGTGATGAAGGGAGCACCAGGTATTATCAGCTACATGCTGGCTACTATTTGGTGCACATTAGATCTGTGCACGCTAGTCTGTGATGAGAATGACATTTACCATTAGATTAACTACAGATACTGATACAAGAGGTCCTTACTATATGAGAAACTGCATTTAAGTGAGCACCAGATACTATTGAGTGAGCACTAGACATATTCTTTGAGAACGAGATACTTCATAGTGGGCAACAGATACTATAGTAGGGGCAGCTGGTCTGGAGATCAACAAATTGGACTATTGCTCATTTATAAGTGACATATGAAAAACTCCCTTGTTAGGTGCATGTTTAATGTGTGGATCTGGAGTCAATCAACACACACACTGTGAAACAAGACCACCCAGTCAGTTTCCTTTGTGCTGCGCATATGTCAGAAAAAGAATTGCTCTGATTCTGCTCCTCTTCTGATGTCAAGTGCAGAGAACTTAGGATTGCCCTGGACCCTCGTCTGAGTTTGTCAGACCAAGACTATCACATCGCTGGACCTGCATTTAAAAGCAATGAGTAAAAATGGAGAAAACGATAACGAAGAAGAAAGAGAACCAAGCGAAAATTACAAAAAACAGAGCTTCTGCTCCTCAGTCCTTACTGCTGTGCACTCAGTTTGGGTGAGCGGCTCATTATCATTTAAAGGAACAGGTGCTGAAAGCAGCCATGCTGAATAGGGCTGTTTAGACAGGGAGAAATGTGGGGATTTTGACCAGAACTGTGTTACGCTGTGGAGAAGAAGGCGATACCTCTATTTAGTAAATGTAATAAACTCACAGATGTTGGCAGTTCCTTTCGGGATGGGCAGGTATGACCCCATGCTCCACGCTCGTCCCTGATAGTGCTTTTTACAGCGAGAACAATCTGGTCCTGTGGTGTTGTGCTCACACTCGCAGCCCAGCTTCCCTTTCTCAAACACACAGCTGTTCGCATGGAGGTTACACTTACACCTGCAGAGAAAGATATGAGAAAATAAAAAACAGCAAAACAGGTGAGAAATAAAAGACAAGCGGAGGTTAATTTAAATGGAAATTCATCAGACAGAAATGATAAGAAATTTCCAAGTGTTTGGATTTTTGCACACATTCGTAACACAACAAAGATGCACTTCGTAAGCAAAGACATGAGTGTTGATGGCGCCCCCTTGTGGAGAATGTTTAACCTCCAAAACAGGAGTGAGTGGCTATGTGAGTGTGAATGTTTGATTAAAGAAAAGTTGTGCAGGTGCTTCCAGTAAATTTGGGACAAGTTGGAGTTGTGTCTGTGATCCACCACCAGCCCCTGACCTCACTGATGATTCTAGCTGAATGCCATCAAATCCTCACAGCAAATATTCCAACTCTTAGTGAAAAAGCGAGGCTAGTGTAAAGAGGCTGTTACTGCATTGAAGAAGGAGCAACACTTTGTTCATTTTTTACAATTCTTTTCAATAATAAGATCTTAAATCTAGAGAGAAAGCAGCATCCACTTGAGTCCAGGATGGCTCACCAGTTACTCTTCTGACCATTGATTTCCAGTCTCTGTGCAGCCCCCCACCACACACACACATTTTAAAAGCTCTTTAACAAAGGCTCCTCACTGAGCCCTAGAAGAGCACTTCATTATTTCATTAAAACTCATCCCTCATTCCCCAGCACCCTGCGGAGACATGACGGGAGAAACCCGGGTCACATCTGTGGCACAAAAGCGAGAATCAAACAGTCTCCCAGCGGCCAAGCCTCGGCGGTGAGAGAAAAGTGAGAATAAAAGGAGCAGAAAGTCTACAGACCCCGGCAGAGCTGCTCTCTTCAAAGCTTCTCTGATGCCTTCGGGGAGAGAACCTTCGCTGCAGTTGGTTTTGTTTTTTGAAACAGATTTTATTTATTTTTTGGTACGTTGTATTTTGAGGGAATTGGACTCAATATAAAATCTGCTTTCATTACTTGACCTGCATCGCATTCACACACTGCATCCGTATCTCAGCTCTACTGGGCTCTCTGCAGGAAAGCATGTAGAAATGGGGTGTTCTGGAGCAGGTGCACATGAGCCTAAGCTCACAGTCTTATACTGAGTGGTATAAACCCCACCACACTGGTGTATGGAACAGTGAAACTGTGTTCCCGTGAGTGATGGAGGTCCTCTGGGATGACTTGGAGTGGTGTATGTGATCCACAACTAATCACCAACACTAGCCCCTGACCCTCTCTGATCCTTAACCTGGACCCCGTTTTCTACACCTCTAAGGTGACCCCCCTCAGCCCAGGCCCCATGCTCTATGGCGCCAAATCCTCTCGGGTCTGAATGACTTTCTAAACAAAAACAAGCAGCAGAATCAGCGTCACACGCGGACGAGCGATGTGAATCAGATTATGGAGTTATCCGAGCCCTTGCGCTCCGCTTACAGATCAATTCTAAATATAATTTGGCTTCATTGATTCCTGCGCAGGAGGCGAAAGGTTATGAATGTGTTGAGTATTCCTGACCTCCGGCTGTCCAAAGACTTACGAATATCACTGTCCGATCTGAAATGGAGCTTACCTCCAGGGACTCGCCGCACAATGCAGCATCCACACAGCAAAACATGATCTCTTCACAAGGGAATTCTACTCAAACCAAGCCCACATCCCTAACATTTCTTTTGCTGACATTACCACAAGAATATTATAAGATTATTCATCTGGTTTTGCTCATTTTAAAAAGGTACATATTATGAAAAAATCTCTTGTTTGGTGCATGTGTACATTAATGTCTGAATCTGGAGCTCCCCCACCCACACACTGTGAAACAAGATCCCCCCAGTCAGTCTTATGTGTGCTGCCTAAGTCAGAAAACATGGAATAAAAAAAGCCGTTCTCATTCTGCTCCGCTTCTGATGTCACATGCAGAGTAGGGATGGGGAGATTCACCGATTCACATCGGTGGTTCGGCACACATGTCTGCGATGCGACTGCACCGGTAGATTCAAGTTGCATCGGGTTTAATTTGCGGGCGAATTTACGGTGCATCTCCTCTAGCCTTTTTGCATCGGCAAATACCATGGATAAATCAGGTGTTTTGTTTTGCGGTATCTATTCCTTATTCTAACATATTTTCTGAGTCAACGTATTGATTTCTTTTTTTTCTGAGACAACATAAATGCACCATCGTGTCCTCAGGCACGGACTCAAGCACGCAGACGTACACAACAGAAATGGAAGGAAACGAGAGCATTAGCAACGACAAAGAGATATTTAATGCACCAAAAAAGACACACAAATCAAACGTGTGACCATATTTTGGGTTTTTTATGCGAGGTGGTCAACTTAACAAGATGCACTCAATCTGCAAACAATGCCTTGGGGCTATAAAATACTTTAGTAGCACGACAAACCTGGTGACGTCATGACGAACCTCCACGACGGCACGGTGTGGAGTAGCAAATAAGTCTAGCAGACAATAGTATGTGTTGCAAATCATAATTTTCTCTATGCACATTTTTAATACTGCACTTTTGAAACTGTTCATCTTATATGTTTTATACATTTGTATAAATATAGATGGAGAATATAACAGTAATTCAACTGAATAAAATGTAATTCTCTGTCTGAATGTATTGAATTATGCATTTTTTATATTATGTATTGGTTTTACTCCATTGAAAACAACCAGATGCATACATCCCTCAGATCGTTACAGAGAGTAAAGCAGAATTGTGCTTTTCAATTAAGAAAACTGATGGGTTAGGCTAATACATCCTCAAACCTCAACTAAATGTATCGAATGATGACTTATCAAACCAAGTCCTCTTATAATTAAATCATATCGTTATCAAATCATTTTTGAATTGCATCTTATCCTGAACAGGAGTGATTTGTATCGCATCGTATCGACAAGGGTTTTCAATGTATCACAATTTTATCATATCAGTGGCAGTATATCGAGATGTGTATCGAATCGACCTTAGTAGTGAAGATATACATCCTTAATGCAGAGACATTAGAAATGCCTCAACCCCCCTTGCCTAAATCTGTCCAATCACAGTGCTGGACCTGTGTTTATGTGATAACGTAGCAAAACAGACAAGAGTGTTGAGAATTAAGAGCACTGACAAATACTGAGAAAATTGGAATGAAGAAAATGAACTGAGCAAAAATGACAAAAAAACAAAAAAAAAAAAACCAAAAAAAACCCCACAGAGCTTCTGGTCCTTGCTCCTCACTGCTGTGCGCTCAGGTCGAACAAGAATGAGACACTTTGTCCATATCTCCATAGTGATGGACATGGGTTCTCACACTGCCCCTTGGTGAGGAGTATCTTTCTGAGATCTGACCCACCCTCTCAGATATTAGGAGATGTTAAACTCTATATTTATAATAATAATAATAAAAATAACACTTATATAGTGCCTTTCACATACCCAAGGACCCTTTACAATAAGAAGTGTTTTAGAGAGAAAGAAAATAAAAACAATCTATTTCTATAGTCTGTAGAAATTGCAGACCACAATGACTGTGATTGGTCAGTAGTCGGATGGACATTGTTTGCTAACTTTTCCATCGTCCAAACTCTGTGGTTTTGGTGATCGGGCTTTCTCCCGACTTGCTCCCTGGCTCTGGAATTCCCTCTCAACTGTGGTAAAAAAACTCCCTCTCTTCCTATATTTAAATCTAATCTCAAGACTCACTTATTTTCTCTTGCCTATGGTATCCCTTTTGTTTAATTTAGTCTACTACTCAGTACTTATGTTCTGCTGAAATTGTAACGCTATGTGTGGCTCCTCCTAACTACTGAACCTGTATTGGGTATGTGCTGTGTGTCTCTACCTACTTGTCTATGTACTTTTGATTTTAAGCAGAGTAACTCAGACACCAACACAGGAGTATAAAAAACTCATAACGGTGTAGTAGCCTGTGGCGTAGGCTCTGCGTTGGGTGAATACAGAATTATAAATCGAACCTAACACGGAGATGAAATGCCGGCTCTGTGACTAACACAAATAATATTATACACTTAATTATCAGCAGAGAATGGCTTTAACGTGTTTTCACTGAATACAAGATCATTTTTTCAGGGTGTTTGGTTTCCTTCCCTCCCATGGCAGGGCTGGTCCCTCTGGACACCCGAGAGTTGGACTGTTGGCCTTGAGCCAGACCCTTTCCCACAAAGTCAGAAATACACGGCTGTAATTGACTGCCTGTTTCTGGTGACACTGCTCACGAACAACCACAGCAAAACATAATATCACTACCAGCCTCACTCTGCTGACACAGGGGGCTTCATTGGCATGAAATGGGATGCTCTGGAGCAGCTTCACATGAGCCTAAGGTCACCACCTTCAGTGCTGTGTCTGCGAGAAGGGAACAAGCCCTTGACTCTGCAGAGTGTGACAGAGCTCTGTCCAGATCCTCTGGGATGAGTTGGAGCGGTGTGTGTGATCCAGAACTAATCACCACCAGTCCCTGAGCCTCACTGATGATTATGAGGCTGAACTCCATCAGATCCTCGCAGCTATGTTCCACTAGAGGCTGTTATTGCGGTGAACAGAAACTCCTGATTAACTCCTTCAGTTCAGGAGAAACCCTGGATGTGGAATTGTACTTTTGAGGTCCATCACTCTTCATCTCTTATTTCTTCTCCATCTCCTCCTCTCCATCTCTTCTGTTCTTCTCCATCTCCTCTGATCCACCTCTTCCTCTCCATTGTTTCTCCTCCAGCTGTTTTGATCCTTCTCTTCTCCTCCATTTCTTCCTCTCCACTCTGGATCTCAGTGCACCCACCAATCTTCACTTGACTCCCTGGCCTCTGATGTGTTCTTCCCGACTGCCTACCTCCTCTCTGGCTCCCAAGTCTCCTCGTGGACTGTCTCTAGACTCCAAAAGGTTTTGAGGGAATGCCTTCACTCACATGGTCCTAAAGGCCGAACTTTTTTCCTTATATCTGGCCTCCCTTAGAGATAAACAACCTGTCTGCACTGCAAATGTGATCGTGCAACCCAATAGAATTTTACAGACGCTGCTGCTTCCATTGGCTTGAATGGTTATTATAGAAGCCACTGGTTTGCTTCTCCCTGGCCCATGCAATTCGTCAGCTTCGTTGCCAAAACCAATGACTCTTCAGCTCTTTGGGAACTTTACCCTATCATCACTGCAGCACTCAATTGGGGGCACAAGTGGACAAGAAACGTGATTCTGGTTCATTCATAAAATTTGGCTAAAGGTTCAAATAATCAACAGGTCGTGCGACGTCTTCATCACTTACGTGGCACTCCATATTTCACCAATTGATTCTCAAAGCAGTCCATATTCCAGGCCACTCAAATACAATTGCTGATTCGCTTTCTCGTTTTCAGATCCCCATGCCATTGCCACCATTTTCAAAAACCATAACTCTTCCAGAATTTCCATACCTTGCAAAACACTGTCTTTTGCTCAAACAACCTCTCCATAACTGCTGCCTTCCTTACAACAGTCAACACGCAACACTCCTTCCATTCCTCCACCTTAAGAGTATATTTGGCCACAATAAATTTCTTATAACTCAAAAAACTCATAAATAGTTCACCCAATTCTTCCCCAAATCACCCTCAGATTACCCTTCTCCTCAAAGGAATCCCAAAGGCTTAACCCCATCTTCCACCTCAGAAATCACCAATCACTTCAAACATTCTATTACGCTGCCTGACCACACTCACCTCAGGATGCTATTTGCCTACTATTGTTCCTACCCTTGTAACCATTTTTCTGTTAGCGTTCTTTGGCTTACCCTTTAACTCCCTTATGTCAGACCTCACCATCCTTGATTCTGATACGCTACGTTAATGCCAAACAGAGTAAAACAGATCAACTTGGCAAAACCACCCATCACTACTTGTTTAAATTAAAATCACCACTCGGTCCTTACAAACCTTACTAATACATTACATCAGTCTTTGGATTTTCCAGCATGCTCAACCAACTGACCCACACTTCATCATAGAATCTGGGTCCACTGTATCATGACACTGGTTCCATGCCCATCTCCGTCATATTCTCTTCCTCGGCTGTTACCTTCCAAACTGTTTCTCAGGCCATTCATTCTGAATCGGTGCAGCTTCTATGGCCCTATCAGGGACTACCAGATCACACCATTCAACTCCTCGGCCACTGGTCCTCTCAGGCATACCACAGCTGCATCCATTCCCAAATCAACAATCTCAGACTAGCACATGAGAAACTTGCTTTTGGGGTCCAGCTTCAAACTTCACTAGCAGAAGCCACCTAGAACTCCAGCCCAAGTCCCTCTGAGTTCCTCTTCCTTGCCATGCTTATATCAGGCATGGTCTGAACAAAATTGAGTTATAAAATAATAAAAGTTTGGGAGAAGGACCATGTTCAGAATCCTCCCCTTCACTATTACGCACCATATAAAACCACTCCTCTCGCCTCACGTTCTCATGATGAAATTCACACCCCACCACCACCCCTACTCCTCCTTTTTCATCAATGACTTTTGCCTGGCAAGTGGAGATCGGGCTTCAGTCTTCAATAGCAGAAGCCACCCAGAATCCCAGTCCAAGTCCCTCCGAGTTCTCCTTTCTTGCTCTGCTTACATGAGACATGGTCCGCATGTTGCAAACAGCCTCAGCTCCAATGACCACAGCTCACAGCTCTGCACTGAGCCTCCATGTCCTTCTAATCCTCCTGCAGTAATGGAGCTCCTCCTGGAGGATGGGGCCGGTTCTCCACTCTTCTTGGTGTGTGAGCGATGGGTTGATATTCTGTGAAGGAGGGCTGGTGGTCTCTGGAGCATCCTAAAGTGAGTCAATTAAAAGAAATGCCGCTGTATTTCAGATCCAACAGCCGTCATTTAGAGTGAGAGGATCTCCCTGAGCCCTGACTCCAGGGTTAATTAAAAACCAGAACAAATTCTAGATCATTTCTCAGACGGCCCACACTTAAAGGAGTGTGTGTGTGTGTGTGTGAGGTGAAGAGGGAATACACTGTTCTCAGCCTACGGCGATGTCATATTGAACGTCCCTCTGATTTTAATATTGCTGTCCAGGTGCCACTGAGAGAGAGAAAGAGCTAGAGAGAGAGAGAGAGAGAGAGAGAGAGAGAGAGAGGGGGATAAAAATCCATTTAATAAAGTTTATTGGCCTTTATTCTCCTCACTGTCCCAGAGAGAGTTTTCACCATCATCCGCCCTCCTCTCTAAGCAATTACAGCCCTATAGCAAGCGCTCAGGGACAAACTACTCATGTCTTTGAGTGCAGCTCCAGTTCGAAAAACTTCAGCTGGCCTTTATGCGTGTAAAAATGTCATGAAGAAAGACCGGCAGAAACGTCCCAGAATGGTTGGGAATAAGATTTCTTTACAGAGAAAGGTGTGTTTATCTGTGTGTGTGTGTGTGTGTGTGTGTGTGTGTGTGTGTGTATCTTTAGATGTAGAGCATATGAATTCTTCACGTGTTTCTCTGAGCTCTTATCCCCTGCACTGTGTGTTTCTCTCTAAGCCAAGCCGAGGAGAGACGACACAAGATGACATGAGATGAGACGAGATGAGAAGAGACGAGACAAGATGTGCGTCTGCTCCTGAACTCCTGCGTTCTTCTCCAAAGACAAATCGAGAATGGAGAGCACGGAGAGTGAAGGCAGCAGAAAGCTCTACTTTCAAGTAGTTTTTCAGAAAGCTGTTCCTCCTCCTGACCTGGGTTTTCTCACAGAGTGCTGACAGTGTTCTCACTGCAGAATGACAGGCTCCTCTCTCTCTCTCCATTTTCAAAGCATTAAAACATCTCACACCCAAAAAACTGAAATTTGTTTTAAAATAAAGTGAGTAAGAAAATGTTAATTATTAAATATATCTGTAATAATAATAATAATAATAATAATAAGAATAAACCATTGTATTTTTTATAAATTAAGAACATTTTATTATAAAATCTCAAGAAAACAAGAACATTTAACATATTCATGTTTAAAAAAATTGTTGACAAATTACACATTTAATTTGTGTCTGTGTGTTTGTTTCTCTCTCTCTCTCTGGTTGACATCACTTCTAAAAGTGTGTGTTGGAGGCAAAGAGAGCTGCATGAATAAGGCTGATGTTATTAATGCAGTAAATTTTACAGTGTGTAAAGAAGAGCTGTGGTCATTCTGTAGTGTACATCATGCCCATATAAGGACATCCAGGTCTCTGCTGGATTTCTCTGTGATAAAAACCCAACCCTCCATCACTGACCTCCCTGTGTGTATCTGTATTTGTGTGTGTGGAATTGTAACTGGAACATGTCACGTTGTGGGGACCAATACTTATTTACAGAATCACATCTGAGCGCAGTATACAGTTAGTTCCTATTTGTTGTTGTCTGTTCTGGTAGAAAATCTCTGTTCTCTCTGTGGAACGAAGCACTGCTGCATACAGAGACCGTTACAAAAGTCCTCCAGTGCTGTTGGCCTTGGGAATGCTCAGACGATATTGAAACGAGGCGTCCTATTAGGCGTCCAATTTCCCCCAGTCCCTGTAGAGTGTAATACATCTCGGGCAAATTGTTGGCATCTCACCTCGAAAAAATGCAGTCCACCCCAGTGGCGCTCTTCAAATTTGGGTGGAAACATTAGGAATTCATCACGCTGTAATTCCCCCGCGCCTATTATTCCACCACGGCCCAAATCCGATTTGAATTGCGGCTTCGCTGGGAGCTACGCCTCCAATTTGTTTGGAATGACAGAGCTTATTAAGCAGCGCTAACACTGATCTGTGTGTGTGTGCTAAACTAATGAAAGCCTGGCCTCCACCAGACACTGAATCACACTCAGAGACCACTGCACTCACATGGAGGGGGGGTGGGGTTCACACTGAGTAATGACACAGAGCTGCTGCACACACAAGGTATATCTGTATTGGAGCTTGCACTGCAGGGTCCCTACTCGACCTGACTCTACTTACCTTTTCTGCTTCTCAAGAGGTAAATTTGGTCCTGGTCCTGGAACCCGGTTCTTTTTTTTATTCCCTGCTCTTCCAAGTAAGAAAGCGAGCTGAGTAAGGACTAAAACGTGACATGCAAACCTTACAGAATGATGACTGTCCAGAGAGCGTCATCACTTTACGCCACGCAATGCAGACATCCAGCACAAACTCACAATCTCCAGCTACCTCAGAGATCAAACTGTTTTTATCTGACTCAACAGCAGCTCGTAAAATTTCACCATGGTCTTTTAAAGAGGTTAAAACGCTCCTTGGGTCAGTGGCCGATGAAAGAACTCTGAGAGCTGGACGCTGCAACAAGGAAGGAACAAGCTCTACTTATCTGACTGAACTGCTGACGGAACTGTGTTCAGTCCCAAACAACAACAACACACCAGTACATGATTAGTAAACAGTGATTAATGTTAGCACCACAACTGTAGTGGCTTCCAAGGCCCACTGTTTCTGTTAGAGATGGGGTTTTGGGACGACACTGGACACATTTTGCACAGTTTGTCATGATGTGGCCTGTTATTAAAGCAGCACACAGTGGAGGTAAATGTCCTCCTCCCTCTCTCCCGTCACACACTGCTTTGAAGTTACTTAAATGAAATGGAACAGAACGGACGTGGGGGTTAGCTCTAATGGAACAGATTGAATGAATATGCAGTTTAATGTTTCAGAGCTGAACGTGTTTATATTAGTGTTTATATTCGTGTTTATCGCTGTCCCTCCGGGGAGACTTTATGCTGATGTGTTTTCCAGCCCCGTCGTTTATTATTTAGCACCACAGCAAAGCCTCTAATTACAGCTAATTAAACATCTGACTCCTCAAACCATCCGCATAAAGACCTGCCAATTAATCTGCGCTGAATTTACATCTCTACCGTCACACTGAGTTACACATGGCTTTAGTTCAGCACAACATCTTAAATCTAGTCAATACAGCTCACACCTCTTACTCTGCAGGAACAGGACACGATGCTTCTAACCAACTGTATGTGTAGGGAAACTAGGAAGCGGATGTTGGTACGAAGATGCACGTTTATTAAACGGACAAAGGAACTAATTAAGGGAAAGACAGCTAAAAGATGTTAACCAAAACAAGAAACTAAGTAAAGACTGGAGATGGAGAGAGATAAAGTAAAGAACACAAAAAGGAGAGTAAAGTCCCGTTCACACTTGGCAATAACTAGCATTCTGGGTGATTTAGTCTTAAGTGTCCAGCATAAGTTCAAGTGTGAACGGGGTGCACTGCATCTCAAACACACACTGTAATCACTCAAACCTCATTCTGAGGTGGTCATAGACACACATGACCACATTATTCCTGCAGTGTGAATGACGAGGTGTCTTGATATGTCTCTGACAGTCAAAAGTTGGGCGACATGGTAGCTTAATGGTAGCACCAATGTCCCATCTGGTTTCCATGTTCTTCCTGTGTCTGCATGGGATTCCTCTGGGGTCTCTGGTTTCCTCCCACAGTCCAAAAACATGGAGGTTGTGTGAACTGGCTTCTGAAATAACTTTCCTGGTGTGTGAGTGAATGAGTGTGTATGTGAATGAATGGCTGTATGTATGTATGTATGTGTGTGAGTGAATGCGTGTGCCCAGATATGGATTGGTGCTCTATTCTAGTGCCCGAAGCAGTCCTTCAGGTGGACGGTCGAGGGTATGCTGTGCGCGTTTGGCTGCCGCTTCTTACCAGTGTGTGTGTGTGTGGAATGCTGAATGTTGTGTAAAACATCCTTGGGTTTCTAGAAAGGCGCTATATAAGTTTAACATTAAATAAATAAATAAGAACCATGTCAGTGCCCCAGCCAGGGGTTTAATAACAAACCATGATGTTTCAAGCTGTATGTAGAGTGTGTGTGTGTGTGTGTGTGTGTGTATTAATGAGTGGGCCAACACAGATTGTGCTCTGAGTCTCAGACTGAAACATGCCTTATGTTCCTCTCATAATCTTAAAGTGTTCCAACCTGAAATAAAGTTGACGATTCAGGTTTTCTAGGTGTTTATTGAGTGTTTTGAAAAATTCCTGTTTATGCGGCTAGCTATGTGTTTTGACGCATTAACATAGTTCAGAGATTGAGTCAGAAGGTCAGATCACAGGAACTAACACAGACGGAAAACGGGAACACTGAACTGAGACAGAGACAAACCAAACAAAACACTAGAAGTAAGAAACCAAGAAACACTAGGAAGGAACACCAAGGAAGAGGTAGAAACAAAAACAGAGGCTGAGACCAAGGAGAAACAAAAAACAAAAAACTAACTTTGGAACACAAACAGAAACAGACATAGGCTGAGAATAAGATGAAGGTGAAAATGGGTAAAAATATATAGAAATAATTTTTAAATGTGTAGAAAAGGTTGGCATTTGTAAATGAAATGTGTTAATGTGTGAATCATTCATTCATTGTCTGTAACCACTTATCCAGTTCAGGGTCACGGTGGGTCCGGAGCCTATCCGGAATCACTGGATGCAAGGATCACACCCCAGAAGGGGCACCAGTCCTTCACAGGGTAACACACACACACACATCCTTAAATCGCCAATCCACTTACCAATGTGTGTTTTTGGGCTGTGGGAGGAAACCGGAGTAAACCCACGCAGACACAGGGAGAACACACCATACTCCTCAAAGACAGTCACCCGGAGTGGGACTTCCAGGTCCCTAGAGCTGTACGAGTGCAACACTACCTGTTGCGCCACCATGCCGCCCATGCGTGGATCAGTACTGCCCAAATGACTTAAATTGTGCCATAGCATAAAATCACATGAACTCGTTGTGTGACTATGGGAGTTTTCGAGCGTGACACTACAATTCTGTGTGCACATCTCCACTTCTGTATGTGTGAACATCTTTCTGCAAATGTGGATTTTTCTTTGTGATTTCGCCATGCTGAGTGGCGAAAGAACCAGACTCACACTAGAGACTCAGGAAGTGTGAGACTATGGCTGAACTAGCCCAAAAATAATGTACAAAATATGTTTGATATTTGGTGGCTTGATTTGGGAACCAAGACAAAAACACACATCTCCAGAATGGTAAAGAACTGTGTTCTTAACGGTTTATTGCAAGATCTCAGTCTCGTGTTCCATTAAATCTGGAATCATGATCATTAAAGCTTCGAAGGCTGCAGTGGGACTCAGATGTATTCAGATTTCAGTCTACTTTTGATATTTTCATCATTAACATGTTCCAGAGGATGCAAACGAGCCATGTACAAAGAGAGTGCTACATGGTGAGGTTCCACTTTTCATAAATCTGTTTTTGTTTAAAGGAGCCATATGTAAGATTTGATAGTTTCCTAGGCTCCCTAGATACAGAGTGTAGTTCACTTTTACAGCACTATCCTGAAAAGGAGGGGGGAGGAAAGGTGGTTTCCTACACCCCTCCAAAGTTACTGTAGTTTCTGTAGTGCTGAAATTAGAGCAGCAGGGACCATGTCAATTATTTGAAGCTCTAATTTTAAGGGAACACTAGGTAAGATTTGGGATTTTCCCCTTCGTGTAATTCATTTTAAATGTTGAATTGAAATTAATGGGGAGTGGTTTCCTACCCTCCTCCAAAGGTTACATAGTGAAGTTTCTGCAGTGCTGAGCCCGGAGCAGCAACGACAGCAACACTATTCAGTAAAGCATCGCAATGATTTTGAAACTGTAATTTTATGATAGAAACATTGCAGAGTGTCCCTTTAAGATAAAACACAACCTTGTATTCATTTAAGCAGATCATCACCGCCAGATTCAGCACAAAGAAATAAAACCAGAAACAAGAGTGAAGCAAATGTTAATGAACAAAACTGAGCAGGGAGTCTTGGTCGGTAGAGGGAGAAAGACCTATATCTCTCCTTCTTTCCATTAATCCTCTCCCCTGCTCTTTCTCTTTATAAAATTTTTTATCAATTTCTTCACCACTATTCACCATCTATTGCTCCCTTTCTCTATCAGTACCTTCTTCTCCAGCCTCTTCCTCCATCCCTCACCCATCGGCCCTCCCTCCCTCCCTCTCTTTCTCTCTCTCCCACCCCTTCCACACATCAAAGCCTCTCTTGCCCCCCTTGTGTTCATTAAATAAAAGCAGCAGGCCGTTAGCCTCACTTTGCTAAGATTAGTGCTAGAGAAATGGCTCTAGATTTCACTCCATAAACACAGCGCCATGGACACGGTCACTTAACACAATCTTTATGACCAAAATATACTGGCCTTGTGACTTTAGGCTCATGTGCAGCTGTTCTGAAATGTCCCATTCTGTTGATCAGTGCTGCTGATGTATTATTTTTCCTTGTCTCCAAGCTGCACTCTATCTTCAACGCTTGTGTTTTAAAAGCTTTAAAAGTCTGTACAATTTGTGTTGCTGAGGGACCAGGCACCGGAGCTCAGCAGTGGATTTCGGACGCCTACCACGTCTGACATCTTTGACATTTTTACATTTGTTTAAGTTCAAAGAGCAGAGACGGTTTTTCTTTTCCAGAAATGCTCAGATGTCTGAGTGGTTTTTGCTAAAGCCTGAAAGTCAGCGTGAAATGCAGAGGCACATTAAAGTCCAGAGAGCCACAGTCTCTGTGTCAGTTAAAATACTTCTTCACAAAAGGCATGAGAGGTGACTGAAATATTTTACTAATGTCTAAAGCTTATAAGTGTCTTTCAGGTTTGTCATAATCTTGCTTGAGGTTCAGCAAGATTTCAGTGAAGTGCAAAGGGAGTTCAGTCCTGATATAAACATAGCCTTTATTTAATGATGCAGTAATCCTGTATAATCCAGCTTCTCTTCTGAAAAGAGGGATATTAAAGCAACACTAGGTAAGATTCTATATTTTTGCTCCCATGTTCCCCTCCTCCAAAAGTTACATAATTTGCTTTTTACATTGCATTGTGCTGACTCTACTGGTCTCTACTCATCTCTACTGCTCTGCACTGGTCTCTATTTGTCTCTACTGGACCCTACTTTACTCTACTCTCTGTTTGGTCCCTGGCTGGTATTCCACTACCAGTTTTCCCCTCTGAAAAGTCTCCACTGTCATCTCAAAACCCCATCTCTAACAAGAACAGCTGGCTTTGGAAACCACAACAGTGGCAGTGGTAATGTAAAACAATGTTTGCTCATTCTGTATCGGCATGTTGTTGTTGTTCATCAGTTCAGACAGATCAGTAGAGTTTGTTCCTTCCTTGTTGCAGTGTCATCTCTCGCTGGACTCTTTTGTCAGCCAGCGATCCAAGACCATGCTATAAATTTAGGAGCTGCCATTGTGAGTTAGATAGAAACAAATGTGATCTGCATCCTGAACATGTCACGGTTCAGTCCCTGTTCTGATGGCTCGGAACTACCAGACAAAAAAAAAAAATCCAAAAACATTCAAAAAAAAAAAAAATCCAAAAACATTCCAGGCCAGGACCAGATTTACCTGATGGAGAAGCAGTTCCACACACCAGAGGAACTCCTTCACTCCAAATAACAGTGTCACTTAAGGGCGTGCCTATACTGCGATGAGACCTGGGGCTTAGCCCCAAGAAGAAATGTTGCTCTAGGAAATCACTACCAAATGTTTGTAAGATCAAACCCAGCAAGAAATCAGATTGACAGTGAGGGGCTTTGCTTTAATAGTACTATTCTACTAAAATGTATTATTACAAATATAGTTTTATCATATTTACCCTCACAAAACATACATGGATTTCTTAAAACACAGGGCACTGGGTAATTAATTGTGTTTGTCAAAATGATGATCTGTAAGAAAATTTCTGGTAACTACTAATACAAATAAACTGATTTTCTCTCTGACATAACATAGATTAGAATGTGTGTCTGTGTTTCCCTGTGAAGGACTGGCGCCCCCTCCAGGGTGTATTCCCACCTTGCGCCCAATGATTCCAGGTAGGCTCTGGACCAACCGCGACCCTGAACTGAATAAGCGGTTACAGATAATGAATGAATGAATAACATAGATTATTAAAGTAAGGTTAAAATTATGGAGGTATATTTGTTGCAAAACCCCTGAGCACCTGTAACAGTGAAATTTGTAGTTGTAGAAAAAAGTCACACATTCATTCATTCATTATCTGTAACCGCTTATCAAGTTCTGGGTTGCGGTAATAGTCACATGTGTATCAAAAAATTCGAAGTCACCTGTAGATTTTTTTCCCTCTCCCACAAATACAACTTAACAGTTACACCTTTACAAACTTTTCATTGCAGGTGCACAGATCCAATTCTGTACACACAACTACAAAAATATAATAATAAGCTCACAGATTTGCTACAGTTGCAGTGGTGAGAATGTTTCAAAACACATTCACACACTCATATAAAACATGCACAAAAGTTGCACATTCACAAACCAGTATGTGAATCTGTGCAATGCGAGTTACACACCTGTAAGTCAGTAATTACACCTGCTCGATTCTGCGGCTACGACTTACTGCTATTTTTTCCCCCTCACACGTGACAACTTCCGCACACTCTCACTTTTGCACCAAATATCTCAGTCAGTGTGGTGCAAAACTAATTTGTGCATCTGTAGAGCCAGATGCGGGTTCAGAGATCAGCGAACCTTTCTGCCCAATCAGAGCACTCGTTAGGCACGTGTCGAATGGCTTAAGTCTCCTCTCCTGGTTGTGTGACTGAGCGCCTCCTACAAAAAGCCTTCTCCAAAAAACAAACACGGAAAAAAGAAGGAAAAAAAAAGGAAATGACTCTTTATCAAATTTCTGATGGAAAACGTAAAGTGGAATAGATATAAAACCGGGAGGGTTCTCTGTGTGTTTCTGGGGCTGTTCTCTGGGCGACCCAAACCGCGTTAACTGTGCTGTTCATATAGCTACTGTCTGTTTTAGACATAGCCAGGGATAAACTGATAGAGTCAGGACCAGGTCGTGACTAATTCACTGTTTACAGCCTGTTCAGAGTGATATATGATACATATTTGGAAAGAGTGTTGAGTTGGGTCTGTTGTTATATTCAAATTGCGCAGCAGAATGTGCTCACAAACCAAGAATGAGTCGACTCAGCGTGTTTGGTTTCTTTGAATCATTGGCCAAGAGTAGATCCCATTTGGTTGATCCGATTGGTTGAGCCTGATGCTCAGAATAGATTCATTGGGAGTAGGCTCCTCATCAGTAAATAGACGTTTGGCGAGACGGCTTTGGACCCATAATCTGAATATTGGATATTTCAAATATCTGCCACATGATGCAGGAACGGAGGAAGAAAGAGTTCTTATTAAGATAAAAAAAGCATTTCAAAACAAATTATCCTCAGAATCCCAAAGGAACACTATTTCTTCCCCATAATCATGCTACATAGTAACAGATACTCCCGGTTTGATCTCTATGCCACTTTCTTAATCAAAAATCTGAATTGAATTGCGTTTGTGCAAAAAATACAGGTGTGTGACTCACATTGCACATATTCACATATTGGTTTGCGAATGTGCAACTTTTGTGCATGTTTTATACGAGTGCGTGAATGTGTTTTGCACCATATTCACTGCTGCAACTGTAGCAAAACTGTGAGCGCATAATATTGTTGTACTTGTGTGTGTAGAATTGCATTGTTCACCTGCAGTTAAGAATTTGTAAAAGTCTAACTCTTACGTTGTATTTGTGGGAGAGGAAAAAAACCTACAGGTTTGCAACTCCTGAAGATATATTCTCTGTGACTTAAAAAATTATTAATACTTTCTACTTTCTACAACCACAAATTTCACTGTCACAGGTGCTCAGGGGTTTTGCACCAAACATACGTCCATATAAATATGTCATTCAGTGCAGTTTTTGCAGTTAATGGACTTTGACACCATTGGATGCAGCACTAAATGATGGACAGCTAACTCTGGCTGCTGATTGGCTAAATAAGTGACGACCCATGAAAAGCGCATTCTATCGTGCCCTGCACTCCGGCTCTGAATCTGGAATCTGAATCAGGAATGTGTTTGTGCCGAACAGTCAGAAAGGTGAGTGTGTTGCACATGAATTCTTGAATTCGCATGCAGGGAGTTTGCTCTGACTGACTGGGTGGGCCAGATGTGACTATACCTCTGAAATAAATTATTTTTATTTAGAAAGATTAGAATATTTTGGTGGGCCGGATTAGACAGAAAACTAGCCCGCAGGCCATACACCCTTGCACTAAATAAAATATTCTGTCTGTTACTGATTTAACAGCCATTTTCTGACCGTTTACATGAACCAATAAGGATACACATAATACCAACATTATGATCCCACATTTCAAAAAGTTTTAGTGTACAGGCCTTTAAACTGACATGCAACATGACCGACTTTTCCTATTATAACATATGTCCCGCAGAGCAAGTTTAGTTTGGAAAGTTGATGCTACATTTAGCCGTATTGAGTCATACTGAATTAAATATGTGGTTATACTACAATGGTTCCCCTAAAGAAATCCCAGGATGAACTTGGTTTTTTGGAACTTGCCTTGTTAAAAATCGCAGCTGTGAGCAAAGCTAGATATCAGTGGCAGAAACAGTCCTCCAATCTGATTCAGCATTTTCACAACAAAGCCAGCTAATCCACTATTAAAACTACTAAAAACCCCAGATGAAAAGATAATTATCATCTAAACCCACCTCCAGACTAGAGTTTTAGAAAAGACTCTGGGGTAATGAAAAAAGACCCGAGGCTATAGCCCTGTAGCCAGGGCCTAGGCATGCCCCTGGTTTACCTGTTCCACACACCAGAGGAACTCCTCACTCCAGAGAAAACCGTTCCACTGTTCCACACACCAAAGGATCTCCATCACACCAGGAAACACAGGAACACAGTGCTGAGGTGATTTATAATTCTGCACTGTTATTGTGTAGTGTTACCATCATCTCATGTGCAGCTGCTCCAGTATCATGTTGTTTTATATAGATATTAAACTCTGTGTCCACACTGGAAGCAGATTTATACAGCTGGATTTATATTTCCATAATTTTAAAAACACATAAGCCATTCATTAAAGCTGCAAAGTCATCCAGCCGTGGCCCGGAATTTTCTCTGTGGCTCTGCGCAGAGTCCCCGGTGGTTATTATTTAATCAGCGGTAAATGGTCTTAATTAGTAGATTACTCTCTTTCCAATTAGCCAAAGCTCTAATTGCTCTAATCCACCACCGCAGCCTTAATTTTCAGCTCTGTATTTAGGCTCCGTTTTGGCTGAGGACCGATCTGACGCCTCATCATAAACTACGCAATCCTCCCATAAACCAGCCGCTCACGAGCCTCTCCGGCTCAATTTAGAGACCAGCTGCTGTGTTTTTATTTCCTTTGTGCCGTCAGACGGCTCTCTGTGATATTTTAAGCCTCAGAAACTCTGCGGGACGACGACTAATTGGAGAGAAAGCATATAGTATCTGCAACAAAGGCTTTTATGGTTTTGTAGCATTAGAGAACAGTGTCTAACACTGTAAAATGTGAGCTTTTATTCGGGAAAATCTTCCTAAATCTACTCTGTCTCTCTTACATCTCTATTTGTGAGAGTATTCCAAGAATATTCTGCTGTTTCTAATAGGTTAACTTGCTGTAAGACATATTTAAGCAGTATTTAATAAAAATTAAAAAATGTCCATATGCCTAAATATTTTCCAGCAAAGTTCCAGGCTTCATGAAGTCTAAACAGGATATTAGAGCTACACCATCGAAAATCAACATTTCAAAATATTTTATTAGGAGATGTGTAAAACATGCTGAACTTTTTACCAATAAAAACACAGTTCACTAATAAAAGCCTCCACACAGAAAAAAGAAAGATCTTCTGAATAAAAAGTTTTGCTTCTTAGAAAATATTCAAAAAGAAAACAACTGCTCCCTCTAGCTAACCGACCACAATATCCTCATTCTCACATCTAAAATAATAATAATAATAATAATAATAATAATAATAATAATCTGCACCAACCACAAATTCAAACATCTCTCTTCCACAGATACACATCCAGCCCAGAAGGGGGTGCATTCAGACGCATACAGTCTTCCTGCCATTGTAATGTCCGAGGTTTAAATGTATCAGGTTTATCTTGTGTGTGTGTTTTAAATTTATTAAACCTTGTGATTAAAAACAGCACCTACAGGGTTAAAGAGATAAAACGCCATTACCTTCCCTGCACTTTGATGTCTGAGATAGCGTAGAAGTATCTGGACAGGTTGTTCTCATCCACCATGGTGGATCCGGTGGCGGGTCTGAGGAGGTGGATCCTCAGGTCCGTTAGGGTGAAAAAGTCCCGCAGGTTCTTGGTGGTGTCCAGCTGTCCGTATAAAGACGCCATGTTGTGGAGGCGGGGTCCAGCGAAGAGGGCGAAGCGGTCTTTAATCTCAAAGCGGACAGTTTTATCAATCTTCCACACGTAACCACGGGAGTAGTCCTCGGTGCAGATGATGTCCAGCAGGGTGCGCTGTGTCAGCTCGTTTGCAGACTTCGGCTCCATGGTGAAGGCGTCCAGGCAGTCCGTAGCGTAGAACTGGTAGGGTTGCCAGGTCTTCCCGAAGTCCAGACTCTTTTCCAGCACCATCTGCTCAGGACGTCCCGACTCGAATGTGATCACGATGTCGTCCGTAAGCTCGATGCTCTTGTTCCAGGACAGGGTCACGTTCACCTGCAGCGGTTTGGGATATTTCCTCCAGGAGCTCGACTGCCAGAAAGTCGTGGGGTTGCGTCCCTCAAAGTCGAACATGAGTTCTGGGGGGTGGGCTAGCTCCTCTGTCGCGGCGTCACACTCGTTATTGCACATGTACGGGTTCTCCTGAAAAAGGTAAGACAATGAAAACAAAAGATTTCATTAAACACCAGAGAAAATCCACATAGCATAATTTAAGTCCAATATTAAAGGCTCTACACAGGCTGGATCACAACGCTAATGGCTAATTCTACAGCAGCTCAACACGCTCAGAGGAGAACACTAACCGCTGATTCTGTTCCATTTGCTCAAACACGCTCTGAGAGGAAAACTAATGCTGGTTCTGTTCTTATAGGTAGGGCATGTAGAAATCAGGTTCTAACTAAAGAGACTGGGCATGTCCTGCTGTGGCCAGTTGTGCAGGTCATGTACTCTCTGCTCCACATTGCTGTGAGTTTGATTGATTCTGGCTCAGGGCCCGGAGAGTGCAGCTGAATTTCAATGAGAAGATACTGAGACCGGAGGAGAACTCGATGCATTTTTCATGTGTTCCTGGATCAGCTCGGTTAATCAGCATTCGGTTCAGTCCCTTTAGAGATCCCTCTCAGCAAGAACCACTCATAGCCCCCCCACACATCTCCACACATAGCCCCCCCACCCGGACCCCCACTCGGTCTCAGGCCCAGTCTGCAATGACTTACCCTCTTTCTCCCTCTCTCTGTACCTCTGACCACCACAGATCATTTTTATCTCTTATTGTTGCCCACAGAAGTAAAATACAATTCTGACGGTTGTTTATTTTATTAAAATACATATTTTAGTAAAAATTATAAAGGCAATGAACATATATTGGAAATGTTATTTGAAAACACGCTCGGTGTTACGCTGTGCTGTATATATGTGTGTTTTCTCTCTCTTTCTCTCACTATCTCTGAAAATGTATAGGTTCTGCAATCTGTTCCAGTCCATGTTTGTTCACCTGTCTAGAGTTCATTCCATGTTCCAGTTCGTGTGTTTGTTCATCGTCCTGAGTCCGGTCCACCATCCAGTCCATGTGTTGTGTCTGTCACCATTTCGTCATCCCGGCGGGAATCATAAATACGTCTCTGTGTACACTGTTAGGAAGCTTTGTTTTGTGCTGTGATTTGTATTGTGTATTTTGAATTCTGTTTGCCTGATTTTGACTTTGATCCCTTCCTATTTCGACTACGAGTTTGTGTTTGCCCCTTTTTGATTAACTGATGCTAGATCTATCTTTTGTAAATTATTGTAACACTGTGTATATATTCCACCAGAGTAGGGTTGGCTGCCGTTTGTTTTGGGAGTGGGTTTTGTGTGTGTTTTTGTGGATAGACAGGGAGGAAGGTAAGGTGTTGTCTTTTGTTTCCTTTTGTTTACACTTAGGTAAGTTAGAGCTGTTTGTGGGTCAGTTAGGAGGGGTGTTTGTTTGTTGTTTTTGTCAGCTAAAGGCCATCCTGAAGTTCACTGGTGTTTGGTTTCATTGTACATATCACATTTACAATATATATTCTATTCATTATCCATTCTGTGTTTCCGTTTGTGTCCTTTTTGTTTCACCATTTACATCTGCTACAGTTATTCCCTTCATATATATTAATTTCAACCCATTCCTCATTCTGTTACGGCTCAACCCTAGACTGGGTCGTAACATCGGGAAAACTAAGGGCTGTAGTTAGTTTAATCTGAAGCGATGAGTGCGCAGCGCCTCCTACAGGTCAGACTACACTGAGTTCAACTGAGGGCAGAATTTAAGTGGAGTAAATGGAGCATGCTGATTGGTTGGAGACGTTAGAATGATGTGAGGGAGGAGTACGATTGTGGAAAATAATAGCTGTAAACAGTTTTACTGCAGTGGATTTGAGTCTGTTCCTTCACTGAAGATGTTCAAACGCTCCTTGAATCGGTGGCTGACTAAAGAATCCAGCGAGAGCTGGACGTTGCATCAAGGAAGGAACAAACTCTACTGATCTGTCTGAACTGATGATGGAGCTGTGTTCAGTCCCAAGCAACAACAACAACAACACGGCAATACATGATGAATAAACAAGCTTAAAGTTACAGCCACTGTGGTTTCCAAGCTTGCCATAAGAGACTGGGTTTGGGATGACACCCGACACAAAAATTATGGTTCTAATTTTCTAAAAGGTGCGGTATAGAAACATCTATAGCATATTCATCAATCTGAAGAATCCATGTTGCAAAGAACTCTTTAATCATGCAAAAGGTGTTCTTTATTTATCAGAGTTATTTATATTTATTAAAGAACACTTGTATAACCATCATTTTAATTGGGCTAAGTCCAGTGTACCATACCGTGGAAAATCATCATTAAGGTTAGTGTCTGCTGCTGTTCTTATTGTTATGGCTGGTGTTAATGGTGTTAAACTGTTCTATTCAGATTTACGTGCTCTGGAGCCAAACAGATTTGATCAGAGTGATTTTACAGATATCTGCATGCATCCATTTTATGATCAGATCTGACCAGACATTGCTCTGAGGAACGCGGTTGGGGAGGGTGGGGGGGGCACACCCCCCCTGCTCCCTCCACTGAGGGTCTGTATTCAGTGGAAGCCCCTCCTCGGTGGAGTACGGGGTGTACATTAGTGCTGTCATGACTAGGTGAGAGCCCTGTTAGAAATGAGAGCTGGACGTTGATGAATTAGAGTTGGAATCTGTGCAGACAGAAAACTAATAGATTTCACCTCCGTGTTTTACTAACCGCTTCACAGCTTTTACCCCCAGAAACAGCCCCCACCATCAGCCAAAACATTACACACACACCCACCCCCACACCCCTCTCACCTCCTGCTATAAACACACTCTATCTGTGGCTCTGCATCCTTATTAGCCCTTGTTCTCACTTGTTTTTCAATTTTTAGGACCCCCTCAGACCCCCCACAGGATCCCCATAGGACCCACACAAGACCCCTACAGGGAAGGTATGATTTGGTGGCAGATCATCCTCAACACTGCAGTGACATCTATTGATATAACTCTGTCTGTCTGTCTATCTATCTATCTATCTATCTGAATACATATCTATCTGTCTGTCTGCATATTTGTCTGTCTGTCAGTTGTGATCTTTTTTTTGACAGATTATTTTTTATTTTTTCAGGGCAAAATGTTGTGGTAATTAGTGGCTGTAGTTTTACAAGAATAAACAAGGACAGATTTATCACCTGCTCCTATTTGGTGTTCAGAAAAAAGACAAAAGAAAGAGAGAGAGAGTGAGTGAGTGAGTGAAGTGTGCTCATTAGCGTAGCAGGCATTTCTTTTAGTGCTATAGACAAGAAGAGCTGTAATTTCAGAATCTGTTTTCTATTAAACTGTCTCTGATCCGGAAAAACCTACCACACAAGGGTCACGTTAGAGCGCCCACTAATGATGTCATCACCTTGCTGCGGTACATGGGGCCAACTCAGTGCCTAAAGGAATGAGGATGTCATAACATTGCTAACCTGTGCTAAATGAAAGTGTCAGGTTCATTAATGTCTCTTCATCTTCTTAGAGAGAGAAAGAGAGACAGAGGGAGAAAAGGAGAGTGAGTGTGAGAAACAGACATGGAGAGAAATAGAGACAGATACACTATATTGCCAAAAGTATTCGCTCATCTGCCTTCACACGCATATGAATTTGAGTGACATCCATTCTTAATGCACATGGTTTAAGATGATGTCGACCCACCCTTTGCAGCTATAACAGCTTCATCTCTTCTGGGGGCTATCCACAAGGTTAAGGAGTGTATTTATGGGAAATGTTTGACCATTCTTCCAGAATTTGTGAGGTCAGACACTAATGTCCGACAAGAAGGTCTGGCTCACAAGTTGAGGTCAGGACTCTGTGCAGGCCAGTCAAGTTCTTCCACACCAAACTCACTCATCCATGTCTTTATGCACCTTTCTTTGTGCACTGGTGCGCAGTCATGTTGGAACAGGAAGGGGCCATCTGCAAATTGTTCCCACAGCTATGTCACACTACAAAACTGTTACTCGCCCGTGATGTTGCAAATTTGTCAGATACGATAAAATCCTACCAAAATCGGGCTATATTTGTGTAGTCTGATCCCGGCATGACAATTGAATGTGGAATATTTCATAGCAAGAAAATTTCAGGACTGAACTTGTTGAACACGTGGCATCTTATAGTACAACGCTGGAATTCACTGAGAGTGACCCATTATTTCACAAATTTTTGTAGAAGCAGTCTGCATGCCTAGGTGCTTGGATTGGCCGATGGCCATGGAAGTGACTGGAACACCTGAATTCAATGATCTGGATGAGTGAATACTTTTGGAAACACAGTGTACCTACAGAGTGAGAAGTGCGAGACAGAATTTGACACAGTGAGAGACTGCATGAGAGACAGAGGGTGACACAGAGATACAGACAGAGAGACTTGTACAAAGAGTTTGTTTTTGATTGTTGGGTTGATTTGATTGGCAGAGCAGAGACACGTCCCGTTTTTCTCCTTTCTGTAATTCGCAGATCACTCTCCCTTTGACTCTGGGCTTCTCAGTGTGTTTATGTAGACACGTCTTTCAATTACGAGCAGATCTTCCACCTGAGCTTCGTTCTTCAGCTTTAAACCTGAGCACAGAGATTTGGAGGCTCATATGAGGCTGGATTTACTGGCTTTAAGCTTCATTACAGCAGCGCCATAAACACCAGCTCCACACCACACACTCCGGGGGATCAGAAAATAGAG
Source organism: Hoplias malabaricus (assembly GCF_029633855.1). Classification (NCBI taxonomy): domain Eukaryota; kingdom Metazoa; phylum Chordata; class Actinopteri; order Characiformes; family Erythrinidae; genus Hoplias; species Hoplias malabaricus. The sequence goes on along the minus strand of NC_089820.1, from coordinate 72,590,627 downwards.
CTCCATCATTCAGAACACACTGCCATTAAAAGAGCAATACACATTCTTGCTCCTGTGCTCCCCCTACAACTGCAGAGTGTCCTGAAATCAAAGGACCCAGAGTAAAAAAATTATTGTTCATATAATACTCTGTAATGACTGAAATCTCCACTACAATTCAGAGGAGACATGTATGAGAAACTGCTGAGATATTAAGGAAATCTTCTTCTTGATTTTTATTTCCTCTGAGGGGTGAGTGGTGGTGTCCTACCCACCTCCAAAAGTTACATAGTGCAGTTTCTGCAGTGCTGAACCCAGAATAGCAATTTTTACAGCCCATTGGAGCATCACAATGATTTTGAAACTGTAATTCTAAGGTTAAAATATTACATAGTGTTACTTTAAGATCCACTGATCCTGTAGTAAGTTATAATTCTACAGGAGTTCCTCTGTGATTTTATTTCAATCCAATTTTTTGGTTTTCCTCCTCTGTGAGGAAACAACAGGCTTAATTACAAATTTGTCAATTCACTGAACTCAGCACTTGGATCATTTTAGTCCCATCTGGATTCAGAGTTCCAGGAATTTTTTTTTTTTTTATATTTTTTGGAAAAACAAGATCTCACTCTTGGCTCTTTCACTCTGTGTCTTTGAAAGAGGCAGAGCGCAGACAGCGCCCCACATCCTGCTGCCTGGGCATGAAAAGCTTGGAAAGCAGCCCTGAGGTGAACCTGGGTTTGGACGCTCCCTGGTCTGTCTCCTGTGACACTGTCCTGAGGAGACTGTTCTTACAACTTGCAGCCCACAACTACAAGGATTCCCACTTTTCTATCATCTGTCTTTGTTACAATTTTAACTGACAGGTCAAACAACAAATCACTCTTTTCCTTTTGCCTTTTCAAAGACAATGCTGCAACAAAAACACAACCAAAAGAAACAAAGAGGTGTGCCTTAAAGGCGATGTTCACGATAAAAAAAACAAAAAAAAAAACAAACAAACAAAAAAACACTATTTACAAAATTCTGAGAATGTTTCCATGACGGTTTGTGCCATCTTATCCATCTAATGTGTTTAAAAAGCCCCAGTGTCTATAAAAAAAGACATTTTCTCAGTACAGTATTGTAGGCTTTCTCTCTCTCTGCTCATGGCAGAGAAACGGCATCTGGAGGTTTTTAGACAAATTTTGAAAATCATGAACTGAGATGAGGATATTGCTCTATTCCTGCTCCATACGTGGGTAATAGTGACTTAATTTTGAGGTTTCGGATCACTTAAGGTGGACATGTCTCCAAACTCAGGAAAAAGCTAACTGCATTACTGAAAATGTTACAAAACAAAACAGCTCGAATTACAAATGAGTTTCTGTGGTAATTCAAACCGTGAATAAAAACGTATAGACCAGTTAAATTTAAGCAATGCACAAATTAGGGGTTGGACAAAATATCTATACATCGATATATCATATCGTTTTCATTTGATAAGTTATTGATACGTGGTGTGAAATATGAAATATTTTTATTGAAAGGTAGGCACACTAAATTCCCAAGACTCACTCTCCAGTTTGATGTACTCATTGCTTCATTACTCCACCTGGTGGCACTAATCAAATAAATAAGGCAAACCTGTGGTGAAGAAAGATTGCCAAATCAAATCGCCCCCTAATAGACCAATAAATACATCATTTCTGTTATTTTCTAATGATGGAGTATTTTATCCTCTTTGTTTACACAGATGCTATCATATTGTCATGTATCATAGGGAACTTTCTTGCAATACACTGAATATCACAGAATCACAGTATCGTGATTTCATCATTACCGTGGGCAAGGAGTCATGATAATATTGTATCATGAGATGCCCTGTGATTCTCACCCCTAGTACAAACAGTAGTTGTGTATTTCCCTCAAAGCTCCAAAAAACAGTTTAAAACTGCATTTCCTCACCATCATAGACGTTCACTTCCCGTATGCTTCAAATAAAACTCCAGAGTGTGGACTTTATCAACATTTCAAATTATGAATCGGCAGAGGTGTAGGAGCAGGATCAGCAGTTGGTATTCTCCTTCAAGCGTGTTGAAGACTCCAGGCTAGCATAAACAGCTGCATGCTAGTGCTTTGTCTATTTTTCCCTTTCTTCTCAGCTTTGTGCTCAGTGCAGTGTCTTCTTTTATGTGAAGAGCAGGTGTTAGTCAATAATAATTTGACAAATTTAAAATGGAAATTTTTTTGTTCAGAGACACTTCTCCATAGAGAGTCCAAAAATATAGTGGTGTGGGGGGTTTGGGGTGGTGTTGAGGCATTGAGCACTGAGGCATTGTAGGAGTTAACTATCTGACAGAAACTCAATAGCTCGGTAATGGTCCACAGACAAGTGGTGTTTTACCCCAGTGACCTGGAGAGAAATGAGGTGAGAGAGAGAAAGCGAAAGGGAGGATATATATATAAATCACTTCAATAGGAAGAAATAACTATGATTTCTGGTGATTTGACTGAACAATAAAATATGTTATTGATAAATAATTCCTTTGGCTTCTTCAGATTGAAATCAATTTTGCTTTTTAGTATAATATGTATACATATAATTGTAATTCTAAATACAAACATTTTCCACTCGTCATTTTATGGTAACTGTTGTGTCGTATTAAAATCACAATTGTCTTTTTAATCAACAAAAATAACTTAAAAATTAAGTATTAATATCTGGATGGGCGGTATCCACATTTTCCATACCGTCATACTGTCTCAAAATATTATCACAGTATATGGTATTACCGTGGGAAGGGGATGCTCTGCCAGGTTGCGCTGAGCTTTATATCTGTGAGCACAAAGTCAAGTGAATTTAGCTAAACACAGCCAAACAGTGCACACTGACACGTGTTGATGATAAAAACCAGTTTCTGAGAGATCAACTTTCAGCAACTTTTGCTGAAGGAACAGAAAAGTTCGAAGACAAGAGAAATAAGACCATGTACACTCTTTAGAGGCACAGCTGATGCTAACAGTAACTTGTGGTTTAGCAGAGCACAGAAGATTTTTCAACGAACTGAGGCTCTGCACACACATATTTAGAGGATAAAGCCATATACCAGTGAGCACAAAGTCGAGTGAAGGATTTTCTGAGAATTGTGTCTGTTTACAGCTTTCTTCCTCTCTCTTTTAACAAAAACTCAGCACTAAACTTACAACTGGGATACTGGGCTAGTGCTTTTCTCCAACCGTTTTCAGACCGTGACATCAGCAGTCATTGAGCTCCCACAGCGCCCCCTCCCTGTGGCTCTCTTAAATGCACATGAACATTTTAGTCGACTTGTAATCTGACACACCACACACGTCAAGAATACCGTCCTTATTTTGAGCTACCGACCACATTTTTAAATACCGCGGTATACAGTATTATCGTGATACTGCCCAACCAATATGCTAGGTTCACAATCTCTAGCATCGAAATCCCATATTTAAGTCATCTAAACCAAAACTTACACATACTTTTGGATACAATATTATAATATATACAAATCCATCACATGCTTTTGCAGCACTTTTTTCTGATGCCTGATCTCATTATGGAGATGGGGATGTGGGCTAGACCTGGACCAAAACCATTTTGCTACATGCGCCTCACCGACTGCTTTTTGATTGGTCGGCTGCTGAGGGACAGACTCCTTATTTGTGTGTGGTCAGAGGAGCAGGTCCAGGCCTGGAGTCCAGCTTAAGAAAGGAAAGGTTGAATGGTATCTCAGTGTGGAACAGGGTTCCGGTGTTCCTGTCTCTGTCTCAGAACTGTGCAGGACCCCAGTGAGCAGTGGACAAAAATCAAAGCATTAACCCTTAAACACCCAAAAGGTGTTTTCAAACATTCAGAATTTAGTGGTCAATGATGCAGACGCTGGAAGAGAGAGCGGATCTGCATTAATGAGCAATTAGACGCTGCCTGTCGGGTTATTAATAGCTTTAATTACTGAAGGGGAAACCTTTACATCAGTGTAAACCATCTGCTAGAAGAAAAGATCAGCCAAGTCCAGTTTTATTCCTAAACAGAGTCGTTGAAACTGAATTTAAAGGTGCAAGCAGTCATTTTCATCAACAAAGCAGGCAAAAGTGTTCATGAAATGGATTATTATTTATTAATTTTCTATAAACTGTGATTCTCGTTGGATAACTTATCCAGATTGGCCATGTCTGCATGAACAAGTTTATGCTCCACAAGTTGGGTTCCCAAATGTATAGCACACATGTTCCACACAACAGAGGAACTCCATCACTCCAGAGAACAGTTCCACTGTTCCATACACCAGTGCTGGGGGCTTTATAAACTACGGTACTTGGTCTGGTGAACTGTGGTTCATGTGCAGAGTGTTCTGACTGTGCTGAAGTGTGGGGCAGGCATTACTGCTGTGTCATAACATGAAGAAAAGCCATTGGTGGAAATGACTCATTGCACCTTTAAAGAGTGTGAGGTGATGGATCTGTCAGAACGTCAGAGCCCAATTAGAGCAAAGTGTTAATTAAACTGTGGCATTGACTAGTGGCTGTGAGTTATTATCTGTGACTAATCAGTTTATTGATCTGAATATTGATCCCACATCAATCTGGGAGTATCTTCTTAGACCCTAAAAAGGCACATGCGCGCGCACACACACACAAACACACCAGACACAAGCACTTAGCACAGATGATGTCACCTATGAATAAATATGAGTACACAGTGCTGTAATGAATGTGAAAAGCAGCATTTCTCCAGAGACAGTGCTTTGAAGTGTGTGGAAAGCCAAATCAAGTGCAGCATGTTTTAGATTAATTGGGATTCACCAGCACACACACACTCCGGCAGATCTACACATTAATTAACAACGGGCCTCATTATCTTTCCCATGTGGCTCCGTCCGACTGGGGTAAATTTAACACCACTTCATTATCCCGCGGGGTGGGAAAAGGGCAGAAACACAGAGGAGCCTCTTCACAGCCTTTCACACATCACAGAGCATCTAAACACACATTAAACACCCACTCATATATCACAGAGTATCTATACACATATTTAACACCCCTCAAACATCACAGAGCATCTACACACACATTTAACACCCATCAAACATTGCAGAGCATCTACATACACATTTAACACACCTCAAACATCACAGAGCAAACATCCTCTCAAAGAACCCAGAGCACCTACACACACAAATATGCCCTCAAACACAGAGCATCTACACACATGCTTTACAGCCCCTCAAACATCACAGAGAATTTACACACATTTAACACACCCTCAAACATCACAGAGCATCTACACACATTAAACACACTCTCAAACATGTCAGAGCATCTACACACACAGTAAACACACCCTTAAACATCATATAGCATCTTTACACAAACTAGACACCCCATCATACATCACAGAGCATCTACACACACATTAAACACACCCTCAAACATCACAGAGCAGAATCCAGGGGAGCTAATGCAGGTTGTCATGGAGATAGAGGCATGAGGCCGGGATTCAGCTAAGGGATTGTGGGAAATAAAGTCCATGGACAAGTTCATTATTAAGGCCATTCTACAATTAAAATAAGTACTTTATTTCGTCTCAGGAATGTGTTCCTCTCTGCTGCAGGTAAAAGCGTTGTCTCTTCTGGGAAGGCTTTACACTACACTGTAAAACATTTCACCAGCTTCAACTAAAAAACGTGAGTTCAAAAGCTGCCTTAAAATTTTAAGTTAAATCCAATTAGAATTTCTATTTATTTCAACTCATGACTTTAAGTCAAATCAAATCAAATCAAATTTATTTATATAGCACTTTTCACAACTGATGTTGTCACAAAGCAGCTTCACAGAATTCCAGTAAGACAAAGATTTGACATGAAATGTAAAAAAACTAAATGTAAAACCCTCAAGTGAGCAAGCCAGGGGCGACAGTGGCAAGGAAAAACTCCCCCAGCTGAGGAAGAAACCTTGGGAGGAACCAAGGCTCACAAGGGGTGACCCATCCTCCTCTGGTCAATCTACTGGTAATAATAGTTAGTAGCCCGTGAGAACTACCAAAAGTCAAGTTTGGTTCTGAATTACTTTCTGCAAGTTGATTTGATTTTAAATTGCTTGTTGTTTCAACATACGCTGAAAGTAAACATGACTCATTCCAATGTAGGTATTTAAGTTTACAAGAAAAAAATCCATTGACATTACATTCTTAAATGTAATTATTGTGACGACCAATGTCAAAATTATCATCCAACGTTACAGTTACGACAGGCAGCATTTGGGCATGGTTTGTAAAGAAAGTTGTATTTCACCCTGAGGGTGAGGCCTTGGAAAAATACACTTCTCGAAAAACACCCACCTCGACCCTGAACTGGATAAGCGGTTACAGATAATGAATGAATGAATGAAACAACTACATGTCCTACAGTTTCTTTGGAGTGATGGAATTCCTCTGGTGTGTGCAACAGTTTCTTTGGAGTGTGCAACAGTTTCTTTGGAGTGATAGCGATCCTCTGGGATGAATTGGAGTGGTATATGTGATACAGAACTAATCCCCAACACCAGCCCCTGACCCTCACTGATGATTATGTGGCTGAAACCCATCAGATACTCACAGCTATGTTTAAAACATTCCTAGAAGATTAGACACTGTTACTAAAGAAGAACACATTCCTGACGAAGTAGTGGATGTTGACTGTGTATAATCAGAAATAAATCAAGTCAGTGAATAACATCCAGTTTGTGTGTGTGTGTGTGTGTGTGTGAGAGAGAGAGATGCGCTAGTGATTGCGACTCTTCAGAGCTCTCCTCTAACGCGATTAATCTCTAATCAAACGGCAGTTCTCCACGCTCCGGCGTCAGAGGTTAATTTAAACCTTCATCTGAGAGCTTCGCTTCTGAGACGCTCCTTCATTAGAGCCCCTTTACCTCAGCATCACATTCTCTACACTGCAAAACACACCCCGATCACGAGCCCCCAGCTCTGGACTCTCACTCCTCATTAGCAGAGAAATGCAGGACTATTATATCATTATTCTCCTCTTTCTAGACTTTATGAAATATTTCACATGGATTGATCTAAAGTGTCTTATTACACTGACAGACTAATTTAAAAAAAAGCTATGCTATGGCAGTATTAGCATGAGAAAATTACATCATTATTTATAAAAAAAAAAGTCAAATTATTTATACCTGAAAAAAAAATGACTTTATTTCTTGAAAAATTCTAATTATTTGCATTATTTCTTGTAAACGTTACATTATTTGCGTAATGTGAGTAAAGGCATATTATCCAGCAATGGAGGAAAACTACGCAGTTCCTGACGTCACGTCATTCTACATTTTTCTGAAGGAGTTTCTCTGTAAAAAAAAAACTGAGATTCTGCCGACCATCCCTCACTGCTCCTTTGCTTCTCGTTTTTCTGAAGATGTTTTTGATCATTTCCTGATGATGCCATTGACTCTAATGTGACATAAATCCATTACAGACGTCTCAGAGGGAAAATATTTGCCAATTAGTGCGTTCTGAGCGACGGGCGGAAAAAACTGAGGGTTTTGATCCCGAGGGAATTGGATCTCAGTCGTAAGCAGAAATCACGAGCACTTCAGAGTGAAACGAGGAACAGATCCGTGATTGAATCAAAGCTTTGTTTACACTGTTATTTTCATATATTTGATTTTCTGAACACAGCTGGGATCTTTCGCAGCTTTCAGTTATTAGTCAGATCTGACAGGATCCGTTCTACTGACAGACGTACACACACACACACACACACACACAGCAAGTGGGGGTTAGGTGATTTGCTGTGGATATTGAGGGAGGAGGAAAAAGAAAAGTTCCTTCACTCGCCAGAACACAGTTCCACAATCCAGTGCTGGGGGTTTACAACCCTCTGGCCGACACTTGTCATTGAGCATTGGGCTTAGACTAATGTGCAGCTGTCCCAAAGCATCTTATTACATTTCGATGTACATTCTATTTATGATTCTATCTATCCCCCACCCCCCAACTCCTTTTATCTCTTGATCTCTCTGTCTCCCCTTTGTCTCTTTTAGTCTCTCTCTCTCTCTCTCTGGATTTTCTCTGTCTACCTCCTTTCTATTTCCCAGTCTCAGTCTGTCTCCTCTCTCGCTCTCCCTGTCTCTCCCTCTTTCTCTCTCTCTGTCTCCCCACTCCATCTCTCTCTCTCTCTCTCTCTCTCTCAGAGGATGATGGGAAATAATTCAGCTTTTTGGCTTTCCAATGGAATCCCTGTCCGTCTGGAGTGAGCAATGCTGCCAAAACTCCTTGGACCCGTTCGTTTATTCTCTCAGTTTTTGGCGACTGGTAGATGTTCAGGCTAGAGTTTGCGAAGGAGGGAGCAGAAGATATTCTGTTTTTACAGAATATAATTAACTCTGTTGAGGTCCCCGCCTGGAATTGGCTTTGTTGTTAAATTTCTAATTTCTGTGTAAACACAGCACAAGACATAGCAATGAATGAACAACACATGAGTTTCTTTTGGAACAGCAAAGCTTGGATGATGATTATCTGAATTTCTGGCATGCAACATGTGATCGACTCAGAGGAGAAAAATCACAATCAGAGCAATGCCCTTACTTCTGCACATAAACATCCAAAAAGAGAATATTAATGCTAAATTCTGCTAGCACACCTATGGGAGCAGTGGTATGTTTAGCTAAAGGCAAGTCACATGGCTGGACCTTGTGCCATATATCTCAAAAACATAAGTGAACATTTGTACAACAATATAATCAACAGTATAATCTGCTAATTTCTGCTAGCATCTCTATGGGATTTCTAGTACTATGTTAGCAGTTAATTAATGGACGGTAACACAATTTACACAGATAAATCAAGGAAACGTTATATTAATTAGAAATCACATTTACATTGTTTCTGTAACTTCAGCTCATCCCAGAGATACTGGAGAACTCCAGAGAACACAGGTACCCTGCTCCATAGCCCAAAGCTGGGGGAGTTCTTACCCAAGTATTTGACATTTGCATCGGACACAATGACAGATTAAAGAAGCAGCTGCTGACAGAACAGCAGCTGTTCCACCTTAAAGAAGCTTGTTTTTTTTGGCCCAAAATGTTCACACACAAGGAATTACTTTCCAGTTGTTGATGTCTAAGTAGTGCTTTATGAAAATGCACTGTATTTGAAATTTACAGAAAATAATACACAATATACAAACTAAAAGGCAGAAAATGTACTTGTGTGTACACAATACAGAGTTATGGTGCTTTTCACTGCAGGGAACGTACATAACTCGACTCGGCTTGGCTCTCTTGCTTTTCCACTGACCAAATCTGGTCCTGGTCCTAGAACCAGGTCCTTTTTTAGTCCCCGCTCGCTTCCAACCGAGCCAAGTTGGTACTAAATGTGATGTGTAAACCCTGTAGGGCACTGATTGGCCAGAGAGACATGTCAATCAACATGAAATGCAAAGCTCCATCACAAACAATGCAATGGTAAAATCTCTGAAGTTACAGCAGCTTTCACATTTGTTTTTATCTGTCTCACAATAGTAACTCGTAATATTAGCTCAAGGTGGTTTGAAGAGGTTTAAACACTCCTTGAGTTGGTCGAATGTGCAACAAGGAAAACGGATCTGTGAGAACTGGGGCATGGAGCCATGTCCAAAAAACAAAAACAACACACAAATATACAATGAGTAAACAACGCCTAAATTTACCACCTGTTTTGTTGTGTTTTATAAATCTTGCAGTTCCCATTAGATAGAGGGTTTTGCAATGTCCCTGGCTCCATTTTGTGGGGGAGCATTTAGCTGAGAATATCTCATGCAGTCGAAAAGCACCATATTCAAACAACCCACATTACACATAATATAAATTTAGTTTCTCAAACCCCTGTACTGTGTGGGAATGGGGTGTGGTCTGCAGCAGGAGTGGATGTGAAGCAGAGTGTAATAACAGTATGACTGTGTTGTGTAGAAAACCTGAAGCTAACACATCGTTATGGAGACGTAATTTATTCGTATAAAGCTGTTTCCCTCCAACACCTGTTGATTCCACACTTTAAACTTCAATCCCAATTATGGCACAGTGCCCTAGTAATGACCTGCCGCTCTTCCCTGAATCTCCATCTCTCATAAGGGGCTCCTTCCCTTCACCTCGGGGCTTTTTTCACTCTCTGAAAATTTGCATAGACACAAAGTCAGACAGCTGGCCGGCAGGGTGTAATTCCAAACACATCTCTTTATGCGTGCCTGCATTATTCATCTCTTTCTCTGTGTGTTTTCATCCGTCGAGAAATTAACCTTCACCCGGCGTTATTCCTCAGCCTCGAACCAAACCGAGGAGATGCAAAACATGTCAAGACGCCTCCGGGGGACTTTACTAATGTGCTCTGCCTGAAAAAAATATAAGATGAGGAATGGAAATGAGTACAAATATCAGCCCATACACCCTCCAATCACACACACACACACACACAGACACACACACACACACACACACAGACACACACACACACACACACACACACACACACATTAAAAAAGGGTTAAAAACGTTCTTAATGCTAAGACAAGCAAGATGAGCTACACCCATGAACACAGAGCGTTATAATTGCGTAATCATCCCACAATATACCACCTTTCACACACGATTCTGATCTTTAGGTGCAGCTTGGATGAAGCAGCAAAATCTCAGGCTATTTTTATCTTATTTATTTTAATATCTTTGAATTTTTATAGCCATATTTTACTGCAGTTTACTCTTAAATGTTCTGCATTTTAATTTTATCTTAGTTTTAAACGTAATTACATGTTTGATTCTTATAACATTGTAATAATCCGTGGAAATGCATTTTTCTGACAAGCCAGATTTCAGGAATGTCCCAATGCTACTTATATTTTCCTTTGTTTTCATTTTTCATCATGTTTTGTCTTTGTTTTAACTCAGATCAGTCAAGTGTTATTAGCTAACATCAGCCATTATCAGGTGGGAGATGTTAATAAAGCAGAGTCTCAGTGGGGTCCTCCTGTCCTCTTTCATCCCTCTGAAGAGTCCTAGTGGAGATGAAATGTAATGACAAACAAGTGGCTCTATTAATGTCTTATCAGCTCTGGTCTCCTCTACCAGCGAACGTCATACAGATCTGTCAGGTGAGCCCAGACCAAATAAAACAGACAACAGAGTCTTCAATCTGAATATTTCTGAACAAAATTAGCACCAAAACACAATGAATCGCTTTTATCAATAACTTTGTTGTTTAGATGGACATCTGGCAACTCTTATAAGCTCTCGTTTTCCCAATCAGTCAGAAAATCTTAGAGCCTATTTACACCTGGCATTAAGATTCATTTTTGGTGACTGGATCATGTTCAGATTTCAACTTTCAGTCAGGTGTGAACACCTCCAAGGCACGTTGTGATCGAATTATGATCGGATCACTCGCGCCACTGCAGAGGAGCTCAGAGACGAATCTTGTCCACATTTAACAGAATGTGTTTTAGTTAGAAATAGAAATATATAGTTTGAATTGTTTTAAGCTTACATTTTTTTATTTGAATTTATTAACCTTGAATAATAACAGTGAAAATGTTTTCTTGAAAATTCACGAGTTCAATTCAAGAGCAATTATATTCAGATGCATAATTGCGAAGCAAAATATTCAGAGATGGAAATCTGAAGACTTAAATTCAATAGCAACAAAATTCAGATGCATAATTTCAGTGCAAAAAAAAAAAAAAAATCAGTGCTACAAATTCAAAGGTGGTAATATTTCAAAGTCTGATGAGACAGATTTGCTTCCATAAGCCTGATCTACAAATATGGCCAGCAGGCAAACAAGCCATAGCTAGGTGGTACCTTTGTTTCCCCCAGTGTTTCAGGACTCAGGGCCACAGCAAAACAACACCATTGTAGGGGACTGAGAGTCCATTGGCTGCCACAGTAAATGATAAACAGCTAACTCTGGCTGCTGATTGGCTAAATAAAAATAATGACCATCTGTCCGAAACAAATCACCCGTCTTAACAATTAATCTCAAAAATACAAAACACATCACGTCCCATATCAGTCCAATACGCAACGCTAGTGTCCAAATACGTATTTTACTTGACAACCCTAGTCTGCAGTGAAATTAGGGAAGTTCAGCTGGACTTTATCGTTGTTAAATTTGGGGCACCTTCAAAAGTGTTCCTCCTAACTGAATTCAGCGGCTTGGGCGGCATTTTGTTCGAACTTCCACATTAAATGTTGCGCAAATGCGTCTCCATTTAAGTTGTCCCCACAGGTCCTAAAAACCACCTAGCAGTGGCTTGTTCGCCTGCTGGCCACGTTTGTGGATCAGGCTGCATTTGTGTGTGGATCCAGTGAAATGTGAAAGGAAAGTCTCAAAATCCAAAAACCCTGCAAGAGGAAATGAACAAATGCACGTCACGGAAAACACGTGAGTGACTTTATCCACAAATGAAGATTCAACAATTTACAAATAAATTTTAAATTCGAGACTTCGAATTTACAAATACATGCAATGTAAATTTAAACAAATGTATTTATTTCCGCATAAAACTATCATATATCTATGAAAACCAAAAATGTGTATTTATGAATGCAACTGTATTTGTACAAATTGCAGACTGTGAGACACAGATTGGGATGTATTCATTTGCGAATAGTGAAACATATTTGTGACTTGTTTTTAATTTGTGGATTAACATTTACACATTTGTAAAGTATTTTGAGACTAATCTCACTCCATACAGATCACCATCTCAATATGAGATTCCTGGCTTACCCTTATCTCACTCCCAAAATTATTAAGGTGAGAGCAGCTTCCAATGCGATTCAAAGAAAACTTCACTGAATGGGCAGAGTTAAATACGCAATGTTTTACTCAGCTAGACTTCGAATTAAGTGCAAGGGTGATTCACAGGAGTTTACTTCTCCAGCTGATTGCGAACAATTTATTGCCTCATTCTCTGGATAGTCAGTAATCATTCAAATATCCAATCAAATACAATCAAATAATCATTTCTTACCTTTCATACCTCATTTTTGCATATTCAACTGGTGATATATTTTTTCTTTTTTAATGTCTTATATACAAATATGGGTTATATTCTAGTTGAATTGAGGGTTTGAATAATATTTGTTGGTATAGTGCGTTTTGTACCATGCAAAGGGCTGGTGCCCCCTCCAGCACCCAATGACTCCAGGTAGGCTCCGGACACACCGCGACCCTGAACTGGATAAGTAGTTTCAGACAATGAATGAGTAATGCATTTTGTCTCTTCAGTTACAATGCTGGTCATTGTGTTTTTTTTTTGATCTCCCAAATAAACGACACAAAGGGTGAACATCATTCAGATTTGCGTTCCATTAATGCAGTCTTTAAATCGTTTTATTCTGAACTTCAACACTATAAAAATGAATGCCCTGCCTAGATTTCTCTTTCTGTTTTAATCAATTGCCCTCTATCTGCCCAAAACAATTTTTAAAGAGTGGGACTAACTAATTATTTCTTTTATCTAGGACGGGAAGGCTCCAAGAGTGAGTAAATCCACTTTGCAAAGATTTAGGTCTATCCCTTCCCAATTTTTCATTTTGTTGTTGGTCCAGACATATACAACCAATACTTTATTGGCTTCAGTCTCCAGAGTTGTTGTGGTGTAGATTAGAATCTCATTCTCACCTTTCTTCTTTTACACTTGCACTACTCACATCCCCTCTGCCTCTTAAAAATTTCAAATTTATCTAAAACACTTTTGATGCTCTCTACCAAATGTGTTTTCTGTGTCTGGCCAGTTATGCTAGTGTAAATACATTGGTTGAGAGGAGGGACAATGAAGGTATGTTTTGTATTTTTAGAGATCAATGGCTGGGCTTATTTTTATTTTATTTTTTTACAGATTCACAAAAAAATCCATCGCATGTCATGGTATTCATTTGAGCACAATCACAGGAAAAAGCCCATGCAACTGTGATTATGAGAGTGAGAGTCAGTATTATTATTCACTTGTATGTTACATTTTATGTTGCTTTTTTTCACTTGATTTGAAGAATGTGGTAGGCCTATAATTTGATAGAAGTAACAAAATCTATTTAAAAACTAGTGTGTGTGATGTAAGTGACAATAATGTATCAATTCAACAGACTAGAAATTAAAATATTTTCCATTTTGACTTTTTTCTATACCTTAATAGGGCAATGTATCGGAAATACATACTATATTGAAAAATATTTCTGGAAATCATATGATTTTTTTAGAACTAATGTTCTACTCCTGCCAGTTTACGGGTTAACTCTGAAATGCCTTTTGAAATAATCTGTACATTTTCTTGTGAGGAAAATGTTAGAACGTCCCCATATTTATTACAACTTAAAATGTCTAAAATTAGAATCAGAAGCAGCACATCGGCTGCTAAAATTTAACTGATTTTAATGTGGAAACTGAAGTTAGGACATACCAATTTGAAAGACTTAACTTGAGATATTCTTGACTTATAGCAGGGACTTCACTTAAATTTTTCCACAGTGATTTGGGAGTTGCTTGAGACTTGAGACTTGCTTATGACTTGCACATGTTTGACTTACTCCCATCTCTGCAAACTGGGGATTGATTTCAATGACAAGTGTAAACAGAAAAAAAATCCAGATAGTATCAGGATTCAAAACAAATATGAATGCCAGGCCCTTACAGATTCAATAAAGGATTGTCTGTGTGAGAAAAGCTGTGAGCTGTGTGTGACACTGGGAAAATCTGTGAGCTGTAAAATAGATTGAAAACACAAGAAAATCAATTCACTTTTATCAGCTAATATCAGCAGCTAACAAGGGGAACACTGTTGTCCTGAGCTGCTGAGACAGTGTGGAGCTGCTTGTGAGCAATGAGGAGTGAAAATAGTCCATGTTCTGAAATAAAACAGATTGCACTCTCTTCATAAAAATCTTGCACAGCTGACACAATAAAAATATTTTCAGCAACAATAAACACACTTCCTACATTGAGTCCGCTCCCAGATTGAGATCTATCAAATCATATCAGCCAACGTCTTGTCTAACAGCCGGAAAATCTTTAAGATTTAATAAAGCAGTGTCTCGGAGGAGTTCCGCTGTCCTCTGCCATCACTCTGAAGAGTCCTGGTGGACAGCGGCGAAGAAATAAAATGAAACGAAATGACAAACAAGTGGCTCTATTAATAGAGCTCCTTCATCACAGCCAGCGAAGCTAATTCCGCTGTCAATATTGGTCTGATCTCGGGCGGATTAGACTCACGCTCCGACTCTAAGCTGCTCGGGGGAACACATGGCTTTCTGGCAGCAGTTTTCACTCTCATCCAGTCTTCCAGACAGCGGGACAAAGTTCAGGAGAATTACAGTAATCTAGCACCTCGTAACACACACACACACACACACACACACACATCTGCCCATTGTGCTTCCTGCAGACTCCAGGAGGCTTGACTTTCTGCTCCTGCTCTGGAGACTCAGCCCAAACCCAAATAATCTCCCGCTCTCTGCTCGCATTGTTTTCACATCGTTTACTTTTTGTGAAGGAGTAGACCCCTGGAGAGCGGGAACATTTCCAGCAGGGATTATCCAAAAAACCTCTTTTTCTTCTCTTTCTCTACTCCTCTGTTCCTCCATTCCTCTATCCTTCTGCTCCTGCTCAGTCCTAGAATGATCTTTGTGCACCTTGTTAGCATATTTGCTGTTGTTTCTCATGAGAGTGTGGCCCTGAGTGTAAGATGATGAGGGTTTCGGTGGATGAACTTATATCTCGGCAGAAAAGACTGCCAGATCATTTCTGTACATCTCTTGTTTGTGGAGCTCAGGTCAGGAGAGAAAAGCAGATAGCAGTACACACTGCGACGGTCTAACTGAGAAATCAATGAATTCTAATTAAAATAATAATTAGTTCAACTTATATAGCACCTTTCACAGACTCAAAGATGGTTTACAATTATGGGTAGTGCTGGGCTGGTAAAGACACAAAGAAGAACAGAGAATTTTGAGCAATGATTTGAAGTGAGACAGAGTTGAACGGTTACGAAGAACAGGAGGAAAAAGGTTAAAAAATTTGGGGGCAGCAATGCTGAAAGTCCAGAGTTAGACTATGTAACACAACCAGAGGGACAATATAAAGGAATAAGATTGGAGAGACCGCAAAGTGCCTTAAAGCTGACATTCAGCATTTGATTGTAATCAAAAGACCCCTTTTTTAATAAATGTTTAGGAAATGTTTCTTTACCATTTGCTGCTCTCCAGTCAGTTTGCTCTGGAAACTGGTTTAATGTGTTTATGAAGCATCGGTGTCTGTAAATGGGTAAAAAAAAAAAAAAAACAGTGTCTCTGTCCAGTATGCTAGGCTTTCTCTCTTTCTGCTTATGGCAGAAAAATGGCATCTGGAGTTTTTACACAATGGAGAGGCTCCAAAAGCTGAAAAGTATGAATCAAGATTAGAATGTTGTCTATGACTGCTCCAAAACTGGGTAATATTGGCTTATTTTTGCTGTTTCTATTATTTAAGGTAGAAATGTCTCCAAACTCAGAAGACAGCTAACTGCATTACCAAAACAAAACTAAACAGCTACAAATCTAAACAGCTAAATTTTCAAATGAGTTTCTGTGGTAATTCAAACACTGAATAAAAACATACAGACAAGTAAACCTCAGCTACATACAAATAGCAGTTTTTTTTTGTTCCCTTAAACACACCATTCCACCTTATAAGATGGAGAGCTTCTGAATGTAAACAACCAGAGAGAACTGCAATTAACCACAATTGTAGACATTCCCTAGAAGAAGAATTAAGAATTAAAACTTCCAAGAATTAAGTCAAAATATTTAGAGAATAAAATCAGAAACCTGGGAATCAAATCTGAACAATTAACAGAATAATGTCAGAATTTTTTGAGAAGCATTTTTTGGATTATGAGATTTCTCTGTAGATGTTTAGACAGCACTTAGACTTAGTTTAGAGTGAGCTGTGAAAGAAGCAAGTGAGTGAATTAATTATCAGTGAACAGAATTATTTATTACACACTTCCATCCACATGATATGATGGATAAACCCTCAGTGCAGCCGCTGACTTACTGCGATGCACATGGCTGTAGTTTATTGTATGAGTTTACATGCCGTAATGCATAGGAGTTCCTCTCCCTCTGGATCAGTCATTTTCATGATAATTATCATTGTCTCACACAAACACACACACACACACACACACCAAGTGATATTAACACAGGTCATGGACGGCTCTCGTGACTTCAGCTGATTGGGCATAGGGAAATGAGTGTAACTGAATAAAATGATGTTGACTACATGATTAATCCCATATAACGCTCATAATATACACTGGACAGTGTTATTACAACCATAAAGTGTAACTTTGGTAGGACTTTAGCTGTTATAACCACAGCAACTGACAGGAAATCACTCATTACCAGAATTGGTAGGAAGCCACAAACCCTGGCTTACTGCTCAGTAACTTTCACAAACCTGATTATAATACTTTTGTAAACAAAACATATTACTAACTAACACCGCACCACATGAAAGAAGTTACAATGCAAGTTACTTACTATTCCAACTTTTGTCCTCCTGTCTGTTGCAGCTCACTCTACTGTGTAAATTCAGTCCTGTATTAACTCTTGAATGGCCACTCCCACCGCGCTCTCTCTCTTTCTCCTGCTTGTTTCCTCTGCCATTCCCTCTACCGGGAATACAGAGCTAGATTCTTTTTGAAGCTAGTTAACAACCTGTGAGATTTGTGCCGTAAAGTGTCACACATTTCTCTCTGTCCTGTGATTCCAAAGTTGCTTAGTCCAGTAAACCAGCAGTGGACCCGTCGTAGCAGCCACAGAGGTTATATTCTCCCTATGACAATCATTTATAAGCTGTAATTTTAAGGTAGGGTGGCACGGTGGCGCAGCAGGTAGTGTCGCAGTCACACAGCTCCAGGGGCCTGGGGGTGACTGTCTGTGAGGAGCTGGTGTGTTCTCCCCGTGTCTGTGTGGGTTTCCTCTGGGTGCTCCGGTTTCCTCCCACAGTCCAAAAACACACTTTGGTAGGTGGATTGGCGACTCAAAAGTGTGTGAATGTGTGTGTGTCTGTGTTGCCCTGTGAAGGACTGGCGCCCCCTCCAGGGTGTATTCCTGCCTTGCGCCCAATGCTTCCAGGTAGGCTCTGGACCCACCACGACCCTGAATTGGATAAGCGGTTACAGATAATGAATGAATGAATTTTAAGGTAGAATTATACATTATGTTCCTTTAAATCTTTGAAAATGTTATTCTCAAAATCCATTATTCCTCCATGTCATGGCTCTAAAACTTGCCCACACATCCTTGTGGCCGTTTCATTGCTGAAATGGAAGTCAACATTCCTAATAAAACATAATTAGTCAAAACATTCCCTACAATAACCCTGTTACTGTATTCAGTATAACACTGTGGTCAGTCTGCGAGACTTGTTGAGACTGTGTTGAGCTGTTAGTGAGCAAATATAAGTGAAAAAGATAGGGGTGGGGGCTGAGAACCTTCATCCCTTCTTCACAAAAGTATACATAAAATGTAAGCAGATTTATTCTAGATAGAAAATATGATTAATTCCAGAGTCTGTTTATTTTCATCTCCTGCTTTTGTGTGAAAATCAGCTTTATTATAAACCAGACGTTTACTATTTATTATTTATTCTAAACCCAACACTGGGTTTCTATTCTTAAAGCAGGCTGTGATTTTTTTTCTCTGAACAAACTCTGGACTTACCTCTCAGCTCCAGACGTTGTTTGTTGAGTTTCTTATGAATAATTTATCCGCAGCGCTGACTCTGTGATTATTATTTTGATTTATTATTATTGTGTAATATCGCTTTCAGTTCAGTTATGGATTTATGCTCCTCACGGGAAGTTGCTGGATGTGACACGGAAACTCATTATTTCAAATTTGTGTTGTAGATTACATTTTAAATGAGGTTTAATCCCGGCTGTTTGGAATTCAGGATGAATCCACAGTGATCCCGAGCTTCATTAAATATTTTGACGTCTAAATGAGGCTAAAAACATGGCGTCTTCAATCCTCATCCTTAAACCATTTACAGCCAACAGAACTTGAAGTTTAATGTGAACCAGTCAACATCCTCTCTGATCTGTGATTATTTCACCTGAGATCAACTAAATATTTATACAGCTTAGCGTATGATGCATTTGATTTTGGTCATGCTTGGTGGTGCTGGTCATGCTGGTCAAACAGAATGCTTATGCTGGTCATACTGGTCAACCAGCCTGTTCTTGCTGGTCATGCTGGTCAGCAAGCTTGCTCATGATGGTCGTCCTGGTCAACCAGCCTGGTCATGGGAGTCAACCAGCATGGGCCTGCTTGGTCATATTTGTTGTATAGCTTGGTCAGGTTGATAATGCTTTTTGTCCAGCTAAACATTCATTCATTATCTATAACCACTTATCCAGTTCAGGGTCGTGGTGGGTCCAGAGCCTACCTGGAATCATTGGGCAAGGTGGGAATTCACCCTGGAGGGGGCGCCAGTCCTTCACAGGGCAACACACATACTCACACATTCACTCACACCTACGGACACTTTTGAGTTGCCAATCCACCTACCAACGTGTCTTTTTGGACTGTGGGAGGAAACCGGAGCACCCAGAGGAAACCCACGCAGACATGGGGAGAACACACGAAACTCCTCACAGACAGTCACCCGGAGCGGGACTCGA
This sequence comes from Hoplias malabaricus, assembly GCF_029633855.1. Classification (NCBI taxonomy): domain Eukaryota; kingdom Metazoa; phylum Chordata; class Actinopteri; order Characiformes; family Erythrinidae; genus Hoplias; species Hoplias malabaricus. Next base: position 72,570,954 of record NC_089820.1, on the reverse strand, counting down.
ACCCACAACCTCCAGGTCCCTGGAGCAAACAATCAAATTTAAATAAAAACATACCCTAAGCTGGTTACAATTTAATCTGGTCAACCAGCTTGAGCTGCTTATGCTGTTTTTTCATCAGGGTATATATATATACACAAACTCTGTTTCTGGAAGCTTCTGCCACTGTGTAAACTGCAAAAAAGCAGGAATAAGTCCTGAGTTGACCCTTCTAAAGCTTTATTTAAAAGCTAATTCACAAAAAGCTAAATATTTCCAAATTTGTCTCTGAACAACTTGACTGCATTTTGTAAATATAAACACATTTACAATCTGACGTGAGGTGAAATAACAGTGAAGAGTTTATAGGATATTCCTGTTCCCCTGTTTTGAAGAGTTCCACTATAAACAGGAGAATATAAACGGGATTAAAGGAGTCAATTTCTGCAGCAGACAGGGGGCGTGGTCCGCACTCAGAGAGGAGGTATAGCCTGCACTTAAAGGGGCGTGGTCTGCACTTAGAGAGGGGCGTGATCACCACCCAGAGAGATGTGGTTTCTACATATAGAGTGCATGGTCTCCAGTCAGAGTGGGGGCAGGGTCACCATTCAGATAGCACATTTCCACCAATGTGGGATGGGTTTCATTCCGGTTCACAAACCTAATTTTGAACCGTTCTGCTCATTTCCACCAATAAAAAAAATATGTTCTGGAACCCGAAAAAGTTAATTCACACCAGGAACCAAAGAACTGTGGGTTTTTTGTTTTGTTTTTTTGCACGAAACATGAAAAAATCTGTGGGCATGTCTAGTTGTACAGGAGCAAGGAGCTATGGCGACACCCACAAAGAGCGTGCAGTGGTTTGCTGAGGAAACTCAGAATTTATTACTTATTTGGTGTTCTCTGGAGTTTCAGGAGATACTTGATACTTGAGATACCTCCACTAAAACTGGTGTAAATGCAGGCTGGTACGCTGCAAAGCACAAAGGTTCTTATAAGTGTGAACTGAAGCAGTTCAAGAACCAGAGTTCTTTTGATTGAAAGACACTAAGGGAATGGCCATGGACGCTACACAGAGAGGGGGTGAGGTCACCACTTTGGCCCAAAATCCGTGAGTGAGTCAAACAGATGAAAAGTATGAGACAGATTTCTCAGTACGAGATCACACAGAGTTACACTCGCTACTGTCCACAACACTGGGGGAGATTCAGGAATGTTGAATGAGCCTGAACTTCCAGTCCTTAGACGGCTCTGCAGGAGAAACCCACATGCTGTATGAATGTCTGAAGGTTCCACTGATGTGGAGGTGTATTTTAATCACTCTATCAGAATCAGCAGTGGTGTTCTCTTCCAAAGGTGTTAAGCTTCAGTAACGGTTGTGTTAGCTTCAGTTTGATATCTCAGAGCTCTCAAACCTAAAAATTATGTTTGATGATCAGAGGACACTGATGAGAAATCTGAGCTTAGTGTTGATTGCAGGATGTAATTGTGAATGCTCCATAAATGCACAGACACTAAACACCTAATCGTTAATGCTAATGGGCTAAAATTGATTTTAAAATGGAGGTTAAGCGCCTCTTGATGGATGTTCCTCTGATGGTGTTGATGGTGTTGATAGCTGAAGTCGTGAGGTTAAAGAGAACGATGAGAAAAGGATCATCTGCATGTTTCTGGACACCGTCCCTCTCTGCTGCGGCTAAAAATAAAATCAGGGTTAACTCCCTGCTGCACAAAACTCTCCCACACACTCCATCTTACGCCAGTGTGTGTGTGTGTGTCTGTGTGTGTATATTCCCACCTCTGCGGAAGTGATAAATGAGTGAGAGAGGTGAGAGATTCTGAAAGAAAACATGTTTTTGTGCTGAAACCTTCACTGCCGAAAACCATGACGTCAGTGTTATTTGGATTGAGCTTGAAGCAGTGAGCGCTTTCACAAATATCAAAATATTTCTCTCAGAAACAATGCTCAATTTATGCAAAGTATATTATATATAACTCATTTAAAGCCTACCGATAATTTAAATTTGAAACCTATGATTTACACACTGTGTTTTTAAAAGTATAAAAACCAGAACACAGACTTGATGTAAAATTTACCTCCAAAATATTAATGTAGGAGCAAACATAACTAATATTATTATACAAATTTACTATATTTAATTAGCAGTGTCGTCTTCTATTGGGGTGTACTGACCAAACTGAAGGCTTCATCTTGCTCATACTCTTATTGTCATTGCTATTAACTTTTATAATTCCTGCTTGAGTGAGGAATCAAACCCAGTCTTTTGTATGAGGCACATTAAAGGGGAATGTTGTTCTCTCTGGTTTTGTTATTGTTCAGATTCTCTGTGTGTTTTAAGGTGAAATGGCATTTTTGAGGATAAAAACAACTGTTGTTTGAATGTGGTTAAAGTGTAACTTGTAATAAAATGCAAATTAACTAACAATGCCTTATTAACATGTGTTTTATTTGCTGATGGAAAAAAAGTGTATACTGAACACACTGAGAGAGAAAACTTGCCACTTATTATTCCTGCCTGAGCAGGGATTAGAACCCGTCTATGGAGTGCAGTGCTGTTATCCACTACAATAACCAACCTCAGTTTCTCCAATATAAATTTTTGAGAGAGATATGCCTTCTATATAGAACCGTACACTTTACAATGTCCTGTACTCAAGGAGGAGGGTGGAGTAGAAGGTGGGGAGGAGGGTGGGGTTGCATAGTGCAGTTTCTGCCATGCTAAGCACAGAATAGCAACAACAGAGGCTCTATTCTCTCCTTATTACAGCTCAGTGGAGCATCACAATGATTTTGAAGTTGTAGTTTCAAGGTAAAAAATGATACCTTCAGTTGCTTTAAAACCACTGCTGCACATTTAAGGATAAATTTACACAGTTTTTACCTTTAGTAAACAACATAGTACCAGCAAAGGACCTTTTGTCTGAGTGTAACACTTGAGAAATTATGTATATTTACTGTTGTCATTCCTGCCTGAGCTGGGAATAGAGGGCCATGGTGTCATTGACTGCGCTGACCAGCCTGTGTCTTCACACTGGAGCCTGAAGCAAAAACCTTGTGTGAAAACTGTGGGCTGGAACTGTATGTTCTGAGAGAGGACAACCTACTTTTAAAACACAAGTTTTGCTCTGATACTTAGGCTGCAACTTTCTCCCTGTGTGTGTGTTTGTGTGTGTGTGTGTGTGTGTGTGTGTGTGTTTTGCGGCTGTTTCTAAAATAAATTCTCCTCAGGAACATCTTTTAAAGTCCAGCGCCGATAACTGTTTAAAATTCCTGTCGTGAATTTACCTGGAGGCAAATTCCAGAGAAATATCTGAGACTTTCCCCAGGAAAACACACACACACACACACATGGCCCACATGTCTGATTATTATACACCAGCACATATATCACCATAAACACACCCTCATTTAACTTACAAGCAAACAGTGCCTGGGTTTAATATGCAAATGAACTGTAAACTCTTTATTAGCATCTTATTATTACATTTACTCATGGCTTCTCCTGCCTGGGAGTTTAATAACTAATTACAGTACAAGATCAGCAGTATATCAGAGAAATATGGTGATACAAAGAAAATTAAAGATACACTGAATACTAAATGAAGACTATTTACATATGCAAATTATCCCAAAACCATAGGAACTGAAGTTAGTTTATTAGTTTTCCAAATAGTTGCTGCTACGTTTGAGTTTAAAGCTATACATACATATATCTTTAAAAGATAGTGTAAGTGTAAAAATAGTGTAAGATGAATATTTAGTCTAATATCAAATGTGGCTAATGGCATATGCAAATTAACCATAAATTGTATTTATTTTTATTAATTTGAAACCATGAATACAGACTTTTTAAAGCAGTATTTATATCATTTACCTATGTTTAATGAGTAAAAATCATTATTCAGAAATATTACACATTAAAGACTTGTTTGATTAATGTAAAATGTAATGAATATGCAAATGACCATAAACAGTTACTTTATATATATATGCTGGATGGTCTGGTGTGAGCTGGAGTTTTAAGGTGGCTCCTCTAGCTGCAGGAGTGTGCAGTTATTTACCAGTGAGGCGATGGTTCTCATAAAATTTTGATGCCGTCTTAAATTAAGCATCTCTTGTTGGTTTTTTGCTTTAGTGAGATTTGATCATCAGAGCCAGCACATACTTCCATTTAGTACATTTAAATAAAATAATTCAACATCAGAATAATTATCATAAAAAGGAGGAGAGTTATTATAGAGTACACTTTAAATAAGACTACAGCATATAGTTTCACAAAGAGCATTCATATACAGCACTGTGCAAAAGAGAAAATGATATATAAATAATATTTACCTGAGCAGTAAGAGTTTCTTTACTCAAACAATGCCCCATCCCCCCATACCCTACCCCAAATATTTGAATAAACCCAATGCCATTATTCCAGTGAATGTGATACTGTGTGTGTGTGTGTGTGTGTGTGTGTGTGAATGTGTTGGTTCAACCCTTTCTACATTTCTCCTTGTGACAGTCCTTAGTTTTAGTTTTAGTGATTAATAAATACTTCATTATATTATATCAAGTGTGCTGTTCATTTAACAAATCCATACAATCCAGGAAACCATCTGGAAACACACTTTGTTCTTCACACTCGCGACATGGCTACTACTTTTTAAACCAAAAACAAATCCTCTTATTTTTACTGTATCTCCGGTTTCCTCCCACAGTCCAAAAACACACGTTGGTAGGTGGATTGGCAACTCAAAAGTGTCCGTAGGTGTGAGTGTGGGAGTGAATGTGTGTGTGTGTGTCTGTGTTGCCCTGTGAAGGACTGGCGCCCCCTCCAGGGTGTATTCCCGCCTTGCGCCCAATGATTTCAGGTAGGCTCTGGACCCACCGCGACCCTGAACTGGATAAGCAGTTACAAATAATGGATGGATGGATTTTTACTGTATTAAAGTTTCTGTGTTTATTCTAATTACATATACTTTTATACAAGCACCACATTATAGAGGAGAAACATTTTAACAATCATAATAGTCTTAGGTGAATTTTGTACAATAAAGTAGGTATAGTTTATATTCTGATGTAAAATATGCCTTCTGAGGATGGAGTGTATATCAGATAGTGAGTGAATGGTCAGTTGATTTTGAAGGAGAAATGGTCAATGTAAGGATCTGAAGGCAACACTGTGATGGTTATAATGATTTGGTCAGTCTCCAGAACTCAGGTCTTTGGGGTGTTCCCAGTGTGCAGTGGTCAGTACCGACCCAAAGTGTTCAAAGGAAGGACAAAGAGTGAGCGGAGACAGGGTTCAGGGCCCTAGTCCTGGTGGAGGGAGTGAAGGAGAGTACATCTTGTCTGATCCCACAGAAAAGCTACTGCAGCACACACTGCTGAATGAGTTAACAGTGCTCTGATAGAACCAGGTCAGAACACACACTACTGAAAGAGTTAATGCTGCGCTGATAGAACCGGGTCAGAACACACTGCTCAAAGAGTTAGTGCCACACTGATAAAACAGGGTCAGAACACACACTGCTGAAAGAGTTAATAGATAGATGACTGTTCACTCACTACATAAGATACCATGTGACCTCTACAGAGGGCAGTGTTTTTAATCTTGTGGCTTGTGAGAAATGTAAGTCCATTGTTTGATTATAAACCCACTCTAACGTACTCCACCTACCTTTTCTACATGTCTCCACCCCTCAGCCTTCGTGATCTGCATGAGCTGCGTGTCTGGAGGTATTCACAGGGCATCTGGGAGATTTTTTTATAAATAAAAATAGACACTTTTTTCTCAATGACATCATTAACACACACCTCACTCTCTTTTGTATCCACAGCATCATCAGCTCCACCCCCACCTCAGAGCAGCATGCTTTTCCTCTGATCACACTTCAATGCGGATCTAAGGCTTTGTGCCAGAATTAAATAAAAGCTTTTAAAATAGAAGCATGTTTATCTGTGTCTTCAGAACTGGCCATGTGCACCTTTCAAGTATTATGGGCATGGCTAAAACTGCTGCATGTCTTGTAACCTTAAATAATGTTTACATATGATATCAAACCTTTTAACATGGAAAGGGGAATGCCATATCATTTGCAAAAAGATTTCTGTTAATTATGGTTAAATAACTATAAATGAAACAGAGTAATACTTCCATGGTCATAACACTGGACAGTGGAGGTGAATGGAACCAGACCTCTTCCCCAAAAGCTGGGTGTGTTTTGGAGACGTGGAGACGCCTGGTTCCATTCTCCACCACTGGAGAGAAATCTGAATCGCTACCATCCACCACTGTCCAGTGCAATGTCCACATAAACCATTTATGCAGGGGATTATGGAGGATTTTGGAAATATGAGTGTCCATCATCCTTTTCTCTTCTGATATATATTTATAGTCTCATTTATTGCACTCTGGCAGGACATCCAGAGACATGGAAATTCCTGGTTCTATTCACCTTCATAGTAAAAGAATGGTGGAGTTCCCCTTTAACTGAACTGTGTATGGGTTCGAGTCAGGGTGGACAGATTAATTCAGACGCATTATCACTGATCCATAAACCACTGAAACATACTGAATAATTTGCTACTCTCGAATATCTGTCACTCTCCATCTGAACCCGAGGCCGAGAGAGAGAGAGAGGGAGAGAGAGAAAGAGAGAGAGAGTGAGTGTAATTGAAGTTTCTGAGATAAGAGCTGGTTTGGACGCCTCACTTTACTTTATCTGAGCTTCTGTGAGACGCTGTGAGAAATCTGAGAGCATGACGTTTCTCCAGTGAATCTCTAATGCAGCGCGCAGGGTTTATGTGCTTTCCTTGAGAGAGAGAGAGAGAGAGAGAGAGAGAGAGAGAGAGAGAATTCCTCATGTAATCTAAGCTGACATTTATAATTCAAAGCGTGAAGACATTTGATCACAGCCAAATACAACTGAGCCACAATGGCCACGGATCCACACAGCAATGAACAGAGCTGGTTATTATATAAAACACAACATCATTCACAACCTCACAGTCCCTCAATTACAACTTCACACAACCTCAAACACAGCTTCAAATTACATCAATTACAAACTCACACACAACCTTAAACACAAGCCTCATATTCTCTCAATTACAACTTCACATGCAACCTCAAACACTGCCTCACAGTCCCTCAGGTGCACCCATAAACACAGCCTCTTAAAAAACCTCAAACAGCCTCACATGCACCTCATACTCAACCTCACTTACATCCACACACTGAAGTTTCAGACACACCCTCACAAGCAACCTTATAAAAACTTCAAACACACTCCTGAGCTCAAAAAAAAAAAAAAAAAAAAAGAAACACAACCCCTATTAAAATTTAGGGATCTCTATACCCTTCTAGTTGACATTTAGTATTCAGCATGGTGACCTTGTGAGTAATCTCTTTGGATGAGGTGCATATATATATATATTTACAATGAAAGTCCTTACCAGAGCGCAGTACATCTCTGGGGGATCTCCACAGGTGATGTTGGGGGGGTCCAGAGTCACCCGTAAGTACTTGGTCATGTCCGTGGCCTCAGGTTGGCAGGCCATATAATGCCACACGAGTCCGTCCTCCGTGTAAACCTGTGACTTACAAACATCGTAGTGCCCCCAAGAGGCTGGGTAGTGCATTGCACACACCCAGCTCAGCCACACACACCGTACGGCTAACAGCAGCAACAGCGGCATGGCTCCGGAAAAAAAACGGGCCGGTCTGGATGGGACAGATCTGGGTGAGATCGGGAGGTCGGGGTGTCAGGCTGGACTTTAAAGATGCAGATATAGAACTATGAGTCGATGTGTTAGCATGCTAGTGCTAACTCCTGTTAACCTTGCTAAGTGCTAATTTAGCTTTGTTTATTCAGTTACATTTCACCTTCTCCATACATCTGCTGTAGAAACAAGGGTCAATCAACAGGTCAGTTAGAGTCTCCACTCTAGTCTCCATAGTCTGTAAAAAAAAAAAAAAAAGAGAGAGCAAGAGAGAGAGAATGAGACAGATGTCTGTTAGCAAAATGAACACAATCACAATTCCCATATTTTGGCAGAAGCACAGTCCAAGTACTGTGGACACCCATTTATAACGAGTCAACGCTGATAATTTTTGCTCCACAGAGTGGATTCCTAAGACGACAAATGCCCACTTTAAATAGTTTATATTCAGAATGAAATAAAACTGATACAGGAAAAGGAAACAACTTCTTTACTTTCATTGGAAGTCAGTATAAAAATATTTTGGAATGTTTCTATTGGTCCATTCATCATGAAATTTTCACAGTGTTAAGGATAGCAGCTGTGTTCAAATGGTATAGTAAACATTATATTAATATTATAATTAGGCTCAGTTCTATGTATTAAATAGGGATGCTGAGGTTCTTGATGTGGTTCTGAGCGTGTAATAAGGATGCTGTGGTTCTAGATGCTGGTTATAGACTTGGTTTTGTGTGTTAAATAAGGATGCTGAGGTTCTAGATCCTGTTCTTGGTCCTGTGTTAAACAACAATGCTGTAGTTCTGGACTCTGTTGTCTATGCTTAATAAGGATGCTGAGGTTCTAGACTTGGTTTTTATGTTAAATAAAGATGTTGAGGTTCTAGACTCAGTTCTCTGTGTTAATAAGAATGCTGTGGTCGAGAGTCTGGTTCTAGACTTGGTCCGCTGTGTTCAATAAATCTTTAAGCTAAGTTCTAGGCTTGGTTCTGTGTGTTTAATAAGGATGCTGAGGTTGTATTCCTGAAAATGCTGGTGTGGGATTCCGGAGGGAATTCCAGCCCA